>NC_071102.1:30450000-30532500 GCF_024256425.1 Clarias gariepinus
CATCAGTAAAAAAAAAGCAGAGTTAAAATCAAACACAGGAATCATTTTTCTTTCCACCTCTGTTTGCAAAACTATTCAACTTATAATATTAACACATCAGTAAAGAGCACAAATACAACAAAATGGTGCATCAAGCAGTTTAATTCAGCCATCGACTAATTGGAAGTGGACATCACAGACAGTCACCCTCTCTCTCTCTCTCTTTCTCTCTCTCTCTCTCTCTGCTTCCCCAGACAGTGAGAGTAGTGCAGCTCTAAAAGGTCAAAATGGCCGACATTAATCAGATCGCCAGATCCGCAGCCCTCCCCTTCATCATTAGTGCACTAATCATGGAGGGTTTGGTTGTGAAGAGGTTTATTCCTAATTATTGTCATTAATAAATCAGACGTGTCAGGCCTGTCGGGATGAAAGAGAGGGCGTCTCGGCCCGCCATCCATCAGAGTGCCCGAAAGCAGCGACTTCAGCCATTAACAGGCCTCAGAGACACACCCAGCCAAGGCCTTGACAGGTCCCCCAGACACGTACACACAAACACACAACCACACATGCTGTGACTTTATCAACAAAGAGAAGACATCAGAGAGAGAACAGGATGAATAAAAAACAAGAGGAAAGTGAAGGTGGTTAAGTGATTGGCGATTTGACAGTCATAGGGGTGGTGGGTGAGGGGGGTGAGGTGGACCACCCAATTTTAAACCCTACATAGTGTAGTTTAGACTCTTTGTAGAACCCTACAGTAACACAGAGGCTTTTCATTTTAGGAATCATTTCAAGTGATTAATCATGTTTAAAAATCTAGTGTCTGGATCTGATGATGCTTGAGGAAGGCCTCTCTATGCTTATGTACATGGTCAGATGTCCACGTTTTAGTCAACTGAATTAACCGACATGTGATGGAAGGGCAATTCAGATCAACCACAAGTACAACAGTAGACTACAAACTTCTTTTCAAACTTGTACTTCTAGTATTTCTCCTTAAGAACCCTTAAATATTCAAGAAACCCCTTAAAGGTGTGTTAGCAAGTCTCTACAGATGCTTCAGTGCACATTGCACAAATTGCACCTTCTCCTAGAGCAATGAACACCATCCTTGCAAAAAAAAAAAAAAAAAAAAAAAGTCATCCTGGAAGAGGCTACATGTCATCAGGGAAAAGTGATCAGTCAAATGTGTGTCCTCATACAGTATTGTATTCATTTTAACACTTTCTTTAGAAAGAATGAAAGAGAAAGAGTGCGTGTGGTTTGTTCAGTGTCACAAAGGAAACGCATCAAATCCTAATGTGCTAATGAGCGCTGAGCTGATGAGTGGGGTCATTTAAAAGCCCAAACACACACACACACACACAAACACACAGACACACACATACACAGAGCTCAGTCAGCATTCCAAATCTGAGGCTGGTGAGCGTCTGTGCATGTGTTTCCCTTGCCACGGGGAGTGAGAGATGGAGAGAGATGTGACATCTCACTGCTATCACATCTCATCAAATTAAGGGAGTCCATTCCACTTAAATGAGTTCTGTGAATCTGAAATTGACCATTAATGCAGTGTCATGTTAAATTAATACTGTCATCCAAATTGCTGGTATGAATCTTTCACATTTGAAACGAGAGTGAGAATGACTTATTCATTCCCTACTCTCTCCTCTGATGTCATCCCCATTAAACACAACCAAGCGAGCTGTCTCCATCTAATTGTATTAAAGCATTAAAGAGGAACTCCACTCCAAAAAATGATGAAAAAAATAACAAATCAGATCACCCAGCGTGATTATGTGAGATGTAGTTGGAGATCAGTGAGATGTCAGAAGGTTTAGTGAAAATTAGGACGTTGTCATGTTATAATACTGTGTGTGAATGAGAAGGTTGAAGCGTGAAGGATCACTAATTCGAACAGATACTGTACATCAGAATGGATGAATGTTATTCAGGCATGTCCACATGTTTTCAATTATTTGGAGTGAAGCCCATAAGATTGAATTCATTTTAAGATTTGGGGATTTTTATGTTGACGTGTGGCCATCTTCATAAAGAATTGATACAGCAGTGACAAATCTGCAGTCGTTTCCTTTTACATTTCCTTTTCTTTTTTTTTTTTAGGGAGAATAGCTGATCACTTAGTCTTAGAAGCACTTTATCTTTGATTAATCTGTGAGTGTGTGCTGCTAATTAAACTCATCTGGAAGAAAGCCAGGCCCTGTAAAATCCAGAGGTCAACTGGCTTTCTGTAGGTGAATCTTATGGAATATTATCAGCTGTTTTCATAGCTGTTGTTTTTTTATACACAGTTATCACTATAAATTTATCTAAACTATCAAATTAGCTATGATTTAGAACAAAATGAGCTAGTTCTCGTGCAGGCCTTTGCGCTGAAATAAGTTTTAATGTAATTTTGAAGTTACAACAGGGGGTAAAATGTTGATATCCTTTAGATGTGAATTTTTTTTATTAAAAAAAAAAAAAAACCCTGTAGTGCGTTTGTGTGTGACATGCCATTATAGTTAGGATAGTAAGGACTAAATGCAGTTCTTCTAGTGTTTATTGCCTGCAGAACATGAAACATACTGTAGGAACTGACAAGAACAAGGTCACGTCTCTTAAACCTGTTCAGTTCTGAGCTTAAGAAAACAAAAGAAAAGAAAAGTAAAGTGTGAAAACCCAGACATGTAAGGTAATATGTAAAAGCACTTGTGATTTATGATGATCATTATTTTAATGATTCAATAATTAGATATGGGATCTAAAAAAAATATATTACAAAATATATATTATGTGATTTCTTTTGTTTGTTTGTTTATTGTTCTTTTTTCATAATATAATATAAACCTAGTTTTTGGGAAGAAGAGTCATATTTTAAAAATCTTAAGATAAAATATTAACACAGGGTTTATTGTCTTTCATTCTTCTTCATATTATTTGTGGCAAATCACAGTAACTGAAAGAATTTCAGTAAGGTTTTACTGCAATGAACAAGTATTTGTCTCCATCTAGTGGCCAAAGTCATAAACACCCTAAACACAATAAAACTGTGTATAATGTTGTTAAATCAAGCTACTTTTAAGCATGTGTTGTCCGTTACTAATATGTATTATTTACTCATCTTTAATATACACACGCACTGTACATACACACAGTACCAGTCAAAAGTTTGGACACACCATAGTCTTTCCTGATTTTTATTTCTTTCAATGCTTAAAGGTATCCAAAATTTGCAAAAAAAAAAAAAAAAAATCTTCTTTGAACAGTAGATATTAGATATTAGATACACATATAAGATGTGTTTGCTCAGTAAAGCCTTTATAACGGCTCTAATCTGAGGTGCTGAGGCTGGTGACTCTAACTGAACTTCTCCACTGAAGCAGAGGTAAGTTTTGGTCTTGCTTCCCTGGGATGGTCTTCATGAGAGCCGGTTTCATCAAATTTACTGCATGCAAAATTGCATGTGAAACATAAATCACATGTCTTACATGAGAAAATGAAAACACGTGACTGTGGAAAAAAAAAATACAAGCACCACATACAAGAAATTACCACCTAAAATAAACAGCCTTTAAACTTCTAAACAAGCGTAACATGCAAAGTGTGCAAAACATCACAGGTGTTCATTGATTTGATGTCTCTGTAAGGGCTGGGGTATAAAATTCACCTCCTGGTCTGTGTTTATTCTGGAAAACAGGTCAAACCCAACACAGACTAGGAGTTTTATATTGTCTCTTTTATCAGTCAAATCTAATCTGGCTTAAAGCTCAAAGCAAAACATGATAAACACAGGCCAACTTTCAGACCCTCCACTGCCACAGGCAATGATGTCTAACAAATCCCATGTGCACTTCATCATGCTAAATTTGTAAAAAAAAGAAAAAAGGAGGGGGAAAACGTTCCTATTCTATAGAGACGTAAGAAATCTTAAGGGCAGAGACAGACTGTCTGCTCTTATTTACACAGCGGCCGTCACTGAAAGTTAGCGCTACCAGACAAGTTTGTCCGTTCTGATATGTCCAGCTAGCTGGCCGACGCTCACGCTGTTCCCCAGGCAATGAGAAAGGAATTATGGGATAGATATGACCAACTACATGAAAAGGACAGACCTACCGGTGAGCTGTCGGTCCACCTGTCAGTACCACGCACCTCACCAGAACACACTTATTTGCCAAGTCAGGACATTATTTCATTTGTTAATTTATTCATTTACATCAAAGCTTAAACATCACCACATAATGTGAACATCACCATACATGTGACTTCTACAAGTGTATACACACATATCAGTTTTTGTATTATTATTTTTATTAATATTATGATTATTAAAATAAAAAATTTTATGTTTTAAATTAAACTGTCCATGTGCGATTGTCACATAAATTGTGTATTTTCATACAGTTTTTACAGTTTACAGTTTTACAGTTTTACAGTTACAGTTTACAGTCCACGTCAAAGCCTTTTGGCCAGATCGAATCCTGCCTCATCGATGTATACAGTATGAATTCATGAGGGGCCTGGTTGGCCTCCAATTCCATAACTCTCTGAAACAAAGTTTATGTAAGTCATGTTATTACTGTATACCATACTGTACTGTAACCTAGTATTGTGTAGGTTACCTACTTGCAAAGTGCAAAGCTTATAGAACTGGACATTGAATTGAATATACACTATACCTGGACATATTGTCGTCGTAGCTCCTTGACCCTCTCACTGTTCCTCTCAAAGGGAACAGTGTAGAGCTGCTTCATCCGCACTCTGTGTTTGGACAATGTCCGCGTAATGGTTGTGAGGCTGATTCTATCGATATTGTCAAATATCTCATGGTCCGCCACAATTCTAGTTTGAATTTCACGCAGTTTTATTGCATTATTTGCAGCAACCATTTCTACAATGGCAAGCTCTTGATCATTACTGAGGAGCTTTCCTCTTCCCCCAGAGGGTGGAAGACGTTGCATTCTTTAGAAAAACAAAAAATTCAACATATGCATTACTGTATGACCATATTGACATGTCAAGTGAGAATAGAAACAATCCATGTAAAATGCAATACTTACCTGTTGGTTTGTTGAAAGATGCGTATAATGGAGGCAACCGTTGACCGCCTCAAATTGGGCTGCACTCTTTCACCAGCCTCTCTTAGTGAAAGACCATGGTTGATTACATGGTCAATGATAGTGGCACGAATTTCATCACTGACTACTGTTCTTGCAGCCCTTGGAATGCCACCACCACGCATTCCTCGCACTTACACCTCTACCTTGCCCTCTCCTTGGGCCTGCTCTTCTCCCTGGGCCCCTTGCTCTTACTCTTCCTCGACCAGACATTACAGTGTTTGTCTTTTTTTTGTTTCCAAAAACATCACTCCTCAAAGTCTTGCCTTATAAACCCCACTGAGTCTAAGCCAGAATGGAATAAACTGTGGTTGGCCCAATTTACCCAACATAAATCAGCTGTGTGTCAATTATTCAATTGTTTGTTTATTATCAGCTGAGATATATTTTTGATATTGATATTGTTTTTGAACTGATATCATTGCAGAAGCAGAGGTTTTTATACTGTATCTAAGGTTTGGAATATTGTTTTTGCTATTGTGGGATGTTGTGTGTTAACATTCGTAAATACTACAAAAACAGTCCATAATTTTGTTGGGAGGTATAGCTTGTCTATTAAGAAAATGTAAGCATTGTAGAAATGTGTTCACTGACTGCATATTGGGTGAAAACGACATGAAATGTGTGAATGGTATGGCCACAAAAGACCGATGCTGTGCTAATTGTGTTTAGAGTTTTGAAAATGTGACAACTGTTTGGACAAACGCTTGTTAGCGACTGAAAAAAACTGTAATTGCATGCATTTTTAGTGTTTTAACATTTTATTTTTTCAATATATTTTTATGTATTGCTTTTTTTGTTTTATTCATATTTGTGATTATTTTATGATAATTTTGTCTTTTCAGGTGCTAATTTTTGAGAGAATTTAGACAGCATGTTTTTTTCCACATCTAATTTTTTTATATACTAAATGTACGCAAATTACATACATATTATTTTTCTTTTTATTCTTTAAATTAATTTCACATACATTTAATTTATTTTCAAGTATTAATTTAAACATCTGATATTTACATACAAATTCAATGTTTGTGTTTTAATATTTTTCAAGAATTGCACTTACATATTTTTTCACATATAAAATAGAGCCGAAGCATGATGACATCATTTCTATGTTGGATTATTATCATTTTGAAAGCGTTTATTTTTATGTTAATTGTTTACATGTATTGAATGTGTTTTTAGTTTCTCATGTCAGATTGGAATAATTTTTTTCAATGCTCTTTTTGTGCCTTTCTTTTTTCAGTTATGTTTTGAAAAACTATCTATAATGTTTTGACAATCTATTAAAGTATTATCTAAAACTTGCTTTTAAATTTTTCCATATATGCTACAACATTATTTTATGACATGGTTAAGATTTGATCGCGTTATTTAGACATTGTGTAATTACTTGAAATTATGTCGGATTTCAGGTTATGACATAGTGAAGTGTATTTAGATCACATCCTGTATAAAGCACTGTGACAAGAGAATTCTTTAAAAGAAGGCTGAGAACAAGTGATAGATGTAAATGTTCAGTGTTGTATACATTAGTTGCTTTTCAGCCACACAGAACATACAGACATGAACATGCACGACTGCTCACGACTGCTGCTGGTCTAATTCTCGTTCTCAGGGCTTCTTTCTACCATCTTACCCATTGGCTTCATTTAAACACTCGTCTGCTGCCACAAACAGGTTGCTCACATAAATCATGTTTAAAAAGCATGACCTGAATTTAAACATGAAATCCTCTTGTATATTTTTAACAGATGGAACATTAAAAACTATTTTAGTGTTGAGGGTTTGGACATTACTGATTGCAGCAGTCTTGAATATTGCAGACTAGGCTTATTTCTAGCTTTGCCTAGCTTTTTATTCTACGCATGAAAAGCAAACGGTCTCAAAGTTGAAACAATAAGCAAATCCTGGTTAAGGTTTTTTATAAATGACATATTGTAAAGTTAGAAAAAACTAAATTCTTTAAACACTTATAAACTGTCAATAGGAATTCAATGAAACAAAACAGCATAGGGTTTATAGGTAAGCTAATTAAAACCAGGGTGGCCTAATGAAAGCATAATTACTGTTACAGTGTTGCCTGCATTTTACATTTGTAAAATAATTTTTTTTTGTATTTAGGGTCACGGAGGCCTGGAGTCTATCCCGGGAGGCTTAGGCCACAAGGCGGGGTACACCCTGGACCAGGTGCCAATCCATCGCAGGGCACACACACATACACACACACATACACTCATTCACACACTATGGGCAATTATGGAGAAGCCAACTAGCTTAATCTGTATGTCTTTGGACTGTGGGAGAAAACCAGAGTACCCGGAGGAAACCCACCAAGCACGGGGAGAACATGCAAACTCCATGCACACAGAGACGGGAAGCGAGTCTGGCCGGGAATCTTACCCAGAACCAGGAGGTGCAAAGCGACAGTGCTAACCACTACACCACCGTGCCGCCCTTTTAAAACCCAGACAATCAAAAATTATTATTAATCAACATGAGAAATAAAACCTCATGTTCTACTTGGTTCCCTAAAAGTGAAAAAGGAAAAATGGCATGAATGTGACCTGACAGCTATATTTCTATTTTACTGATACAGGTTTTGTACACGAGTGAATGTTGAGTTTGTTACCTGTTGACTTTCACATTTAGGGAGAGTGCACATCATCCACTGAGCCGACCTGCAGCACCATGACATTGCATGCTGTAGCCTCTTCTAAGGTCAGAGGCTCAAGGATACTTACTCATGGGTTAGATAGGGTTCAACGGCAAACACTACAATAAAATAAAGAAGGATAGAGACATCCTGGACGTCTCAAAAGCATTAAATACAACTTCATGTGATATGACAAAACCTTGATGAACTTGAGCCTGTTTGGATCAATTCCAAAATCAAAGCATATTATCTACCGGTTACAGTAATAATGCCAAAGAAAAGCAACGAACTTTCGATTATCGTTTCTTAAGAAATCATGTCCACAGGAATCCCAGCCAAAGAGATGATTAGACGGTTGAACAGACGGGTAAACTGAAAACATTCTGCTTCCACCACCTTGAGCTGATGTGTGCATATAGAACAGCATGCAAAAACAAAGTGCAATCGTGATATTAGATTAGATTTCACTTTCTTGTTATTGTACAAAGAAAAAGTATGATGCCAGTGAAATGCAGTAAGCATCTAACCACAAGTGCATAAGTGGCATATTTACCATAATTAACAAAGCGGTCTGGATGTCATATACAGGAGGTACAGTAGGTTTTTGGCAAATATGTAGCGCTTCTCAATGAATTTAAATATTGTGAAAGAATTGTGTGTACACAAAAACATAAAAACATTTATAATCAGATCATAGCAAGTCTTACTTAGTATTAGGCAAATACAACCTCAGATGAACAACATATAACTTTTTTAAATGTGTCGTCATTTATTTAACAAAATAAAAGCAAAAAGAAAACCTTATGTAGGCAATACTAAGTATAGTACACCCATAAGTCTATGGCTATAGATCCACCATTCGCAGTAATAACTTGAAGTAATCATTTCCTGTATGACTATCGGTCATCACAACATTGTCATAATATTGCAGAGGAATTTCTTCAGTTCATTGAAGTTTTGGGGCATTCGCTTATGAACAGCTCTGCTATGGTCATGTCGCAGCATTTTAGTTGAGGTCTGGACTTATTTTTCAGTTATTTTGATGCAAATTTACTGCTGTGCTTCAGATCATTGTCCTGTTGCATGACCCAATTTCGACCAAGCTTGAGCAGTCAGATAGTCTCGCATTTGCCTCTAGATTCCTTTGGTCATAGTCAATTCCATGATAAGGCCAACTCCACTGGAGCCTCGTTCATTATTGCTTGCAACTATATATATTTTTTTTCCACCCTTTAGGGCTTTTTGGGGTCTTGGCAGACAGGTTGGTTGGCAGACAGGTTGGAGTCTGATGTCATTAGGATGCCTGAGAGTCTGGGCCCCCGGCGTGGCACAGGGCCCTCAGATGAGATTTATTTATGCGTAGCTCATACACACTTGCATGTATGGACGCAAAACCCGGTAAACATTTAAAGCTCATTGAGCTGAACACTCTTCCTGAGAACTTTATACGATCGCCACCAAACCGGGCCTATGTGATCTAAAGACACTAAGGATGGAAAACTGTAGAGGGATTTTTGATATCTCAAACGGGTCAGCTGTGACAATGCCTTAAAATTATGCCATGAAAAACATGACCTAAAATCTGACATGAAATGCTCTTGTGTATTTTTAACAAATAGCACATTAAAAACTATTTTAGTGGTGAGGGTTTGTTATGCAATATAATCATAAGGTCATAGTGAATTAGACATTAGTGATTGCAGCGGTCTTGATTATTGCAGACTAGGCTAATGCTTATCTCTAGCTTTGCTTAGCCTTTTATTCTATGCATGGAAAGCCAACCCGGTCTCAAAGTTGAAACAATAAGCTAATTCTGGTTTTTACAAATGAAATATTGTAAATGTAGAAAAAAAAAAAAATCTTTGAACAAGTACACTTAAAAGGTCAATAAGAATGCAATGAAACAACAGCAGAAGATTTCATAGGTAAGCTAAATAAGAGCAGGGTGGCCTAAGGAAAGCACAGTTACTGTTACAGTGTTGCCACAGCATTTGTAAAGTCAAATGTGATGCTTTTTGATATCTTTGGGTCAGATAGGGTTCAACGCCAAACACTACAATAAAATAAAGAAGGATAAAGACATTCTGGATGTCTCAAAATCAATAAATACAACTTAATATGACAAAACCTTGCTGTAAACGTGAGTCTGTTTGGATTCCAAAAACTATAATCCATAATTACAGTTATATCTCCAAAGGAAAGCAACAAACTTTCAATTATCTTTTCTTAAGAAATCATGTCCACAGGAATCCCAGCCAGAAAGATAAATGGACGGCTGAACATACGGGTAAATTGAAAACATTCTGCTTCCACCACCTTTTGTGAGCTGCTATGTGCATATAGAACAGCATACAAAAACAAGGTGCAATCGTGATGTTAGATTAGATTTCACTTTCTTGTTAGTGCACGAAGGAAAAGTATGTCACTTCTAAACCAGACAAAATCAGAAGCATCTTACAGTATATGGACTAACAGGAAAAAGAACTGGACCACTGCTCAGTCCTCCAAAGTCCGCTTTTCAGGAGAGACCGTCATTTTGCATTTTATTTGGAAATCAATGCCTCTGAGTCCTGAGAAAATGTTAAAAAGCAAAGAACCTAAACTGCTTTAAGCCCAATATGAATTTTCCATAGTCTGATAATTTTGGATGGAATGTTATCTTCTGCTGTTGGTCATTTGTACTGTATTTTATCAAGTCAAAAGTAAACACTGTCGCCTACCAGAATTGAATAGAATGAGTTCACAATACTTCATGTGGTCTGTTCCAAGCTTTTGGGCAGGGGTAGCTCACTGGTTAAGGTGTTGGGAATACTGATTGGAAGGTGTAATAAACAATTTATTAGAATATCTGTATCCTTCCATGATTGCTCAGAGGAAATATTTTAAAACAGATTATTTGATTTTTATGACATGCAAGCTGTAATCATCAAAAATTAAACAATTTAATTTATAAAAATGTTTTTAATTTTACATGTAATAACTCTAAGGTATTTAATTCGAGCATTAAAGTATTTACATTTTTAAATCTATTATAAAAGAAAATGATCTTTTTACACAATATTAAAACTTTGTGATGCACTGCATTTTTGGATGTGGTAAAGTCGCATCATGGACTAAGGACTTTCCATTGTAACACATTAAGGAAGAATTAAGGCAAAGGCGGGATCCGACCCAATATTAGCAAGATGGATCTAATGGATCTTAGCAAGATGAATCTGGCCTAAGAGCACTTTTGATGTGTTCACTATTTGACATGTGGAGAATTATGTCAAATAGAGTAGTAAAAAGATCATGTGGAGAATCCACCATACAGGTTTTTGTGCATAAGTTTTGTGCTAATAATACAAACAATAATGTATTAGAGCATTGTGCAGTCATGATATGAGTCATTTAGATAAGCTCCATAAATTAGACAGATGTTTTAAAGGAGACCTACATATTATGCAAAGTCCATTTTTGTCATTAGACATTTAGATTGGACTCCAGTGTTCGTGTACAAAAAAAAAATGTTAGCTTTTTATTCTTTTTCTATTTTTGTTTTCCAGTTGTGCTTAAACTTCTCTGGAGAGGTAAGGCTCAGCAGTAGTTCATTTACATAGAGGCCTAAACAGTATGTTCAAATAAGGAGTAAAACAGAGGGAGCTTGAGATGTTAAAAAAATAAAAACGCATTATCTTAGAGAGATTTCAGATGAAGCATCAGAATGCAGTTTGGAGGAGCTCTAAAACCTGTGTTATCTTGATACAGAAATAGCAAAATGAGAGACATTTTAAGATGTGAGACATTTAAAAAAAATGATGCAGATAGATGATTAACTTGATTTTATTGTTGATGCATATTTGTATATGTCATTGATCAGACAACCTATTACTTTGGGTTTTGAATAGTTAAAAGATAAAGTCCTTAACCGTCATACTTCCTTGCTTATAGAGCTTGCTTATAAGACTCCCATATGTCTCCCAGAGCCAACACCAAAAGTTTTAAGCCCCAAGAGCAACATGACTTTGATTTGCTTTACTGATTATTTTGAACCAGTTGGATTAAACATAAGAACTATAATTACTTGCTTCATGTGAGACCATGTACAATATCTTGTAAAAGGTGTTTTGCTACTGTAGCTCCAGCCTGATAGGCCATTAGAACAGATGATCCAAACCAAACCACTGCCTTCTCCAAAATACCAAGATTAATTTATGTACAAAACACTTCAGGGCTGTTACTGTAGACTCCTGCGTTTGTAAATCACTGAAAATAATAGCTTTTTTTGGGGGGTTTTTCAATCATCTTATTTTCATTCCTTATCAAGCTGGCTGTCAATCCTGTTAACTGAGCTGAGATACTTCATGGAAATAAGCACCCAACATTTTAGTGCCCTGGATATAGTTGGACCTGTAAAAAAAAAAATTTTATAAAAAAAGGTTAAAATGTGCAGGTCTAGATATTGATACTAGAAAAAAAGGTCCTGTGCAATTTTACTGAACATACAGCGCCGATTGAATGTTGAGTTTGTTACCTGTTGAGTTTTTCATTTTGGGAGTGAGCACCATCATCTGATGAGCCAACAGGCAGCAGCATGACATTGCGTCCTGTAGCCTCCTGGAAGGTCAGAGTCACAGGGATACTTCCTCCCTCACGGGTCAGATCGGGTTCAACGCCAAACACTACCAAAAAATAAATAAATAAGACACTCCAATCAAGGTGTAGAAACATCATAGAAATTATCAAAAGAAATGGGAAGCACCCAAGCAAAATTTGCAAGTGTTGTTGCAAAGGGTCTGAATACTTAAGTACATTCTATACTTTTTTTTTTTGTTGTTTCATTTTAATAAATTTATAGGCATTTAAAAAAATTTAAGGAGACCGGAATACTTTTTGAATGCACTGTATAGTCCAGCTGCTTAAAATAGTATGCATCACCATCTGCAAGATATCAGGGTTCCTTACCTGTCTTCATTGCTTTTCTACCAGCCATGTAGTGAGGATGGTTAAAATCAGACACCCAGGCTTTGGCTCCATGGCCCATGTGCACCTTTATTTTGTTTGGGCTCTCCAGTTCAGCAAACTTCGTTTTGAGGTGGGAGATGACCTAAGAATCAAGCACATTGTATCCCTCTAGTAAGCTTTGTTGAGAATAATTATTGTACAAAATAGAAGAAGTGTTTTTCTTCTTCTTAACCTGTAAGTAGAACTTCAGATTTTGTAAATTAAGGTTTAACTTTGTTAAATAAACACAATGAGAAACTGAGTCTCAAAATCACCGCCAGTATCATTCTTGAAAAAGTAGGGGAAAAGAATAAAAAGATTTTGGCAAGAAAATTATATAAACTTGCATGATATAAAACAAGACCTAAAAAATCACAGCCATATGCTAATTTGTACTTTCTCTGGAAGGAAAATGTTGTCTTTTCTCGATTACTCAGGTAGAGAATTCATTTGATTTTAATTTTAATACCTGTACAGCTGCAGAACTGCACACTCTAGATTTTAAACTGCTGTAAAACCGATCAACCATTCCTTAAATATCACATGTCTAGACTTGCTAAGAAATCATTCTAGGTGATATGATAACGTGTGCTAGACTCTTATAAAGAAACAGATTTTGGTAGAGATAGTAAGACTGCAAGCTTTTTGATTTACTTATAACCATAAGTGCAAATCCTGTTATTCCTGTTATACTGTAGCTGCCAGACTGATGCATTCATTAAACAGCCAAATCAGCATTCAAATTAATAAACACCAAAGACTCAATTCTATTGGCAACCATACCTGCCCCTGGCATAAGCAAGGCCTTTATCTTTTTTGACGGTTTATGAGGTATGCGATAAATTATGAGCCCTTTAGTGTTCTATGCTCTCGCTGTAATTTTCATACAAGTTAATCTACGTTTCTGTTCTATATTTGTTTTGTTTTTTCAGCCTAACAATGACCTTCTTCACAGGATCAGCACAGCTATTAAATGCTAATCCAACACTGGGAATAAGCTCCACAACTTTTATCATGAAGCTAATCATCAGTCTGTTGTTCAATTACTTTTGATCCTTTGATCCTTTGAAATGGAAGAACTGTGTAAAAACTGGCTGTTGTTTTAAACAGGTTGATGCAATATTTTTGTTAAGCTCATTAAATTAAAGCTTAAGATTTTTAACACATCATTCTAATTCTATTCCCTTGGTGCACTTTGGAAAAATTATAAAATTGGTCACTGCTTAAATACTTATGAACCTGAACATAAAATTAATAACTGTGGAGATAAGAACATCTTGTTAGAGACATTTAAACAAAGTACTATACACTTTCTGGTCCCATTCAAATGAATTTGTCTATATAGAGTTTACTATTTTCAAAAGGCAAAGCTCTCAAAGCTATAAATATGAACCATCAGAATAAAAGGTCTCGGCACCTGTTCCTCCACCACTTTGGGGTCCATGTCAGGCACCAGGCGGATGGAGAACTTGCCAATGACTTTGCGTGGGATGACCGTCTTGGCTCCACTGGCAGAGAAAGCGCCCTCAATGCCATGCAGGGAAAGAGAAGGGTATCTCCAGCGATGCATCAGCACTTCCTCCTACAAAAGAAAGAGAAATGGTAAATGAGTGATCAAATGTATCTAACTGCAATATTACTAACATTTTACATACAACCTTATGCAAACGATCTTATAACAAACTTACATTTGTTTGGCTGACACTGACAATTAATACAAAGTAGCAGACAATTCATGTTTAAAAGCTCTTATATCATATGGTCTCTAAAATATTTTATGGCAAAATCTAAATTTCTATCAAAGGAGAAGTAAACATGTTTGATCTAAAACTTTGTTGAATTCATCATGGTCTGCTAGCTGTTCAATCTGTCCTATCCATGTTTATACACAGCATTGGCTTCATAAATGGGAAACAAACAAAATGGTCTTACACCTTCCACATAAGTAAACCAGCTAATCAGGAACAGGGCACATTTGTGCTTATTCACGCGACAGGGTTATGGCAAATGGAAAAAAGGGCAATGGAAGCAAAAAAAGCGATTAACCTAGCACATGCTGGTCTCTATTCATAGTCAAAGTGGAGTGATGGCTGAGAACAGCCAACAGTCAAACAGTCAGTGAAGCATCATTAATCTTTCCCAATTATTTCTTATAAATGATTTTAAATGCAAACTGTATAACAGATAACGTCTGGCAGCATGTACTTGCGTTTTAAACTGGATTTGAAAGCATGCAAGATACCATAACTATAGAAAAGTTCATTTAAAAGCACAAGTAATAATTTACCATTATTGTCAAAACGTATGCCGTGTTAATGTTAATTATTTTAAAAAACCTTATCTATTTGATAGTTTTTTCACCAAAATATTTACTTTGTAAACTATCCTATTTTTAGTTTATGAAGTTATAAAATTCCAACTTTTATGAATACCCAAACCAAAGCTACATTATAGATTTTATTAATATAATTTACTGCTTGATATCTGAAAAAGTTATAGAAAGTTAAATACATGTCTGGCCACTGTATTTCCAGCACACAATCAGCCTTTAGGCTGTTAAAAGCACTGATTTTTAATAACAATTCAAGCGTAAGAATGCTGGCAGCTAGCCATTCCTGGACCAGTAATGTGGTGGAATGGCAGTATACAGTCACTTGCCTGCAAACACTCTATATAAATGCCATAAAACCAACAACCAGATAACAGATTGGATGATGTTTTTTATAATAAAAAAAATACAAAATTGTGGCAAGATGTGCTTGTGTATCAAATGCAAGTGTGCACTGTATACTAGTGCTAGAATTATTCTTAATGATTCACTAATACAATAGCCCAGAGCAGTTTAAGCACAAAGCAGCAGATTTAACATCACTGACTGTAGGAGCTATGATTAAGAATAAAAATGTGGAGCCAAAAACAATATGAAAAATAAAATAAATTTATTAATATCCATGATACCATTGCAATTTTATAATTTTAACTGTCACTGCATATGGATAGTTGTTTTACAGTTGTACAGGAAAACAGCAGACATGAAAAACTGTACTTGGGTAGAAGAGTATACCTTAGTGCCGTGCAGCAGACGTTTGGCTCCCATGTCTTTGGCGTACTCTTCCAGGTCAAACTCAATCTTCTCATAAAGCTTTTTCTCCTCGTCAGTGACCTTAGCAACATGGTCATTTATCCCTTTAATCAGGATCGTCCCTTTCTTATCCACTAATGAGCCTGAAACCCAAACAAAGCCACGCAGAAACTCTTATTATCTATAGACGAGTCATGAAGGCTGTGCTGAATCCAAAAACAATACTAGTGTTGCAAAGTGTGGAAATTCTAATTAGCTAATATGACTAAATAGTTCACATTACAATTCAGAAATGTTTTTTTGGAATCAGTATTAAAATATCTAGAGCATTTTCACATTTTAATGACTTAAATTAAGTTTGACTCATTAAGAGTAACAATGTATTGTTGATTTAATTTACTGCAAATAAGAACAGGGGCTCATATACCTTTTGGGCACATAAAATGAATTTTTTTGATGCTAAAAATGTGCCACAAATTACTTTTAGAGATTTCAATATACAGTACAGTAGGTAGACAAACGGTATTGTACTTTTACCGTCGCGGCGCATGACGACAGCATTTGGGTTTGTGCGTTTGCTGGCTTTTACCGGCTTTTACCGCCGAGTGGCACTATATAACCATAGACTGAGACCTCAGGCCTTAGTTCGTTCTCTCCAGGATTAATGAGTTGCAGCTCGTGTAGAGCCGCACGTAGTTGCAGATACAAATCAAGTGAAACATTGTAGTTAAACGAATTCATAATCTCATGTACAGATCTGGGCATTAAAAACGCAAGTCTCTTTTCGCAAGAGAAAGGAGATCCCATTGTGAAAATGCCCTTCATTGCCTGTAGGGGGCAGTCGTGTTTCAGTCTGAAGTATTGTGTGTCTACTGAGCCGAAAATGTGTTCTCTCTCTTAGGGGCCCATTGGCATCAAGCGACAGAGCTCGTAAACGTGTCAAGCTCAAACTGTAAATACTGATATGTATTTGTTTTTCATTTTCTTCTCTCCTTCAATGATGGCACTTCTTTAACTGCGCTTTCTCTACTCAGTATTATAATTATAAGTAGAAGTGCTCCGAATTTATTATTGTTATTATTATTATTGTAACGCACCCGCGCGTGTGTGCATTATTGTTTTATTGTGTTTATGCGCTTTAAATATACACTAAACAATAAACACTGCCTTGTGCAAACCAGCGGCGCGCATGTGCGGTCTTTCATTTTGCCGAGTTTTGATCTAACGTCAGATGAATGCGCGCGCCGATATGAGAGATTTATAACAGATTTCTCTTTCCCAGAAATATAAAAAACACACATTTATACGTGTTAAATAAGCGCTGTCTATGCGGCGCTGTGCGAAACCCACGCCGATGTGAGCCGCCTTATCTCAGTCATAATCTTGAGCCGCCTTATCTCAGTCATAATCTTCATGTTAATCTACACAACTTCTGTTATATTGAACTTTCACCTGCACAACACACATGATGTTATTTATATCTGTTATCACCCAGATGAGGATGGGTTCCCTGATTGAGTCTGGTTCCTCTCAAGGTTTCTTCCTATTGCCATCTCAGGAAGTTTTTCCGTGGCACCGTCGCCGTCACCCTTGGCTTGCTCATCAGAGACATTTCATTCATCATTCATTCATCTAATTATTATCTAGACACATTTTTCTCACACATACACACTTCCAAACGTTTTCTTTTCTTTTCTAAAAAATAATAATAATAATAATTCTTTAATTTTTTGTGAAGCTGCTTTGAGACAATGACCATTGTTAAAAGCGCTATATAAATAAAATTCAATTGAATAGAATAATATACTAACATATATTTTTGCTGTGTAGTGGACCGCGCGCACAACCTCTCGCGGGAAACACCGCACCGGCAGAAGTAGACTAATGATTATGAATGCGTCGGGGAAAACAGCAAGGAAACTGACAGGCCAAACAAGCACTAACAACAGCTCAAGGGCTTGTGAAAAAAATATATATATATTTAGACTAGGTAATTAAGTTCACTAGCTAACGATTTTATTTGTACAAAGAATGAACTGTTATACAGTATAGCATCTGTTTGTATCGGTTTATTGTTATTCTAAAATAAATTACATTTAAAGACACCAAAATTTAAATATAGAAATAAAATAGGAAAATAGACCTTCAGATTAAAACATTAAAATAACCAAAAAAATATATATACACTTACATCTTTGGTATAATATGGTTATAGTTTAATATATTGCGGCTGTGTGACGCATCCTGTACTCTGCCTTCCAGACTCTTTGGTGGAAGTTGATGTTTATTTATTTATTTTTGTCTTTGTTATTTGTTATGTTAACTACACAAAACCTGGGAGTTTCTCCAGCATACTGTATATTAGATTGACGGACATGAGTTCTCATCGGTTACATTTTTGGTGACAAAATCTTTTTCATCACACACTTAATCGATAATATTTTTTAAAAAGTTTGATCCCGCTTAATAATTTTCCACTTTAATTTCCTACACAGTCTAATCAGCGCTCATGTATAAAGTTTTCGAGAGCGCAGAGGAATTTTGTTTTACTAAATAATATTTATGCAGTAAAATCAGGGCCACTTATTTCCATTTACTTTAGGTTGTTTTTCTTGCAGTGTTACTGTGTGTGCTTTGCAATGTCAGACACATTCAAATGCAAATAATACACCCTCCCCAGGTGTGAATCAGCTATTCTCACCTTTACACTCGGAGAAACTAAAATGCACCCCTCCCCACTGTGCATGGTTTCAGCAAAGTGAGGAGGATCTTGGATCTTGCTTCAGGCCTCTTCTTAAATTTGTGTAAATTTAAAATCTTCGGGATTCTACATTCTAAAATTGACATTGTTACCTTTTTAATCCCTGAAATTAGATTTTTAATTAATTATAATAGATTTTTGATTAATGTTATTAATCACGCTACACTGTTTTTAATTACTCTACAATGTTTTAATTTTAGATTTTATAAAAAAAAATAATAATAAACCAAATAAATATATTCCATTTGTATTTTCCCTTTGTAAAAAAAGCATTAAAAATGATGGGTTGTGTATCGAGCAATTAAAAACAATACAAAGCATGTTATGATAAGGAAACTTTCTATCTCTTCCATTCCAGTGATTAAAAAACGGTAAAAATGACAATTTTGGAATCCACAGACGCTTAGTGGTCTGAGCACAACGTAATAATCTTTGTATGATAAAATGACTCGTGGCATGAATCTACACAAATGGCTTCAGGTTCAAATAATCATTCAATAACATGATAATAATCAAAAGTAAAATAATATTGTTCATTTTGCTGTTTATGTCCACCATTTAATAATTATTTAATTATCAATAATTAAAGCTGCTCACATCGCGCGCGCTTTCACTTAAAAAAAAATGCAGTGTTTAATCAAGTATGTGTTGCCTCTCTTTATGAAACGATATAAGCTGGTGTCGGCTCATATCGGGAGCATTTTGATCGAAGGGGAGATTGGAAGGGGAAAAGTAAAAGTGTCTACAAACAACATAGCACAATGCATGTGTGTGAATGGCCGAAATGTGGTTGTAAATTAATCTTTTAGTGAATGTAAAATGTTCGCGTGAACCCGCGGCGGGTTTCTTCATATGAAGAAAGAGCTTCGATATGAGAGATTTATAAGAGATTTCTCTTTCCCAGAAATATAACAAACACACATTTATACGTGTTAAATAAGCGCTGTCTTTGCAGCGCTGTGCGAAACGCACGCCGATGTGAGCCGCCTTATCTCAATCATAATATATAAAAATGTTTTAGCTGTGTAGTGGACCGCGCGCGCACAACCTCTCGCGGGCGAGCCTCTGAATACGCCGTTTTAACGGAGGTGGGGATAAGAAACACCGCACCGGCAAACCTAGACTAATGATTATGAATGCGTCGGGGAAACAGCACGGAAACTGACTGGCCATTTTAATAATTCATTAATAAGTTGATGTCTTTTCGCTTCGGCTGTGAGTGGATGCGCTGTAGTAATCCACGTTTCATACGACAAGCAGATTTCCTTTAGTTTATATAAAAGCAAACATTTTGCTTTCTGTAAGCATATATTTTTCACGTCTGTGAGGCAAGTATACACAGAGTTTCGGTTTATTTTCTGACGCGCTCAAGTTCACAGAAACCGATACAGAATAGCGCTGTATCCCTGTTTGTTTTTATTATTTTACATCATCATAACGTTTTTTCGTCATTGTGCGTGCACTTAAATAAAAGTAAAGTCTTATAAAGGCTATGTAGCTTATATAGGTTTATTATATAGTTTTTGCCCATTAATCTGACAACACCTGTGACTCACCCACGTTTTCTGATACACACAGCCAGAGTTTTCTGGCTACCCGAGTGTTACACATAATAAAATATAAAGGCTTACTGTGTTAACATTTACTTTGCTTAAATTCGATGGAACTAAGAAACCCCTATATTTAAGTTCTAAATTTGTACTGTAATTTTAGTACTGTGATGATAAATTCACTTGTACTGTATTTTATAAGGTTTTTGCCGGCAGTGATACAGCACAACGGGGGTGCTGGGATGTGAAAATGTAATTTGTTAAAATGTTTTTCTTATTTATTAAAGAAAATTATGATGATCATAACAGCCTATTGCATTTAATTCTTATAATAACGCAAAAACACATCGACATCTGCTGACACAGTAGCACGGCCTGACAATGTTTTAATTTTTATGGTAATTTATTTTAGTTTATTTAAGTTAATAAATCTACTACAAATTTAAAGAACACAAAATATAAGATGACGAAAAACATACATGCGTAGCTTTTCTCATTACACATGATAAAATCTAAAGGCTCACTGTGTTAACGTTTACTTTGCTTAAATTAAATCCTAACAAGATTTAATTTATATTCTACATTTATACTGTAATTTTAATACTGTTATTATGAATTTGTTTAACTACAACGTTTCACTTAATTTTATCCGCTACTATGTGCAGCTCTAACGGAGCGCGGCCCATTAATCCTTGAGAGAATGAACTGATGCCCAAGGCGTCAGTCTATAGTTATATAGCGCCACTCAGCGGTAGAAGCCAGCAAACGTACAAACCCAAATGTCGCCACCGTGAGGCATGGCGGTAAAACCAGAATACCGCATGAGTAACATCTGTACGATCCAGAAGATGAAATTTGCACAAATTTAAAAAGTGGCCCGAATCACTGCAGGTCTTCAAAATCCAGGACTTAAAGAAAGGGAGGGGTGCATTTAAGTTTCTCTGAATGTATAGGTGAGAACAGCTGAGTCACACCTGAGGAGGGTAAATAATTTGCATTTGAATGTTGTCTGCCATTGTAATGCACACACAGTAACACTAAAAGAACAATATCCCAGGATAAACAGGAATTAGAAGCTCGGATTATATTGCATAAATATTATTTATTACAACAAAATTCCTCTGTGCTTTCGAAAACTTTATGCGTTTGACTAGAAAAATAGACCTGCATCTATTTTTTGGGGCGTCACAATGAAGAAAAAGCTTTAAGATTTTGTAAAATAATGAAAATCACTAATTTATCAAAGAATTATTAAAATGGTGGAAGTCGGTCTCTTTGCTGTTTTTTTCCCCGACGCATTTTTTTTAGCTTCATGCGTGCGGCTGAGCGCTGATTAGACTACGTAGGAAGGTAAAGAGGAGGATCACGATATGTCACGGCGTGCGCACAAATCTACTATCGCTCCTCGTTCACTCCGTAGGCTCCCTAGATAGACGGCACCACCTTCTGTAGGTATGCAAAGAGACGGAGCTCCCTATTTGGGCTGGCTGGAGATAAATCTTGTTAATAGGATTTTGGGCTTGCTCGGCATTATAAAAGCAAGGCGCAGAGTTTAGTCCGGGGTCGGGGAAGTACGTAATGCAGTGGAGCAGGAAAGAGTGTCATGCGAAAGGGGCGATGTGACGCGCCCCAGGGACTTTAAATTGGACACTGGAATTCCACCCTTCGATCCCTACACTTCCACAGCGCCTTCATTCCGTGCAGGAGCGCTGCCTCCGCGTGCTACGTTCGGCAACACTGTGTACCCGCATGGCACTGCCCCTAGACCTGTACGTGCCTTTCAATCCTTCCCCCTTCTTTCCGTCCTCCCTCCTTTAACCATTTCCTTCCCTATTTTACCTAAATAAATTATCCTTTTTCCCGTAAGACCTCACACCTCGTGTGCGTGCTTCATGGTGCCGCCTGTGCAAATAGGGTTGAACCCATTACAGATACCAAATAAAAATCCCAAGCCTTAACCTCATTTAAATGAAATTAACCAATATTGTAAGTAAACAACAATAGCCCACGTTTGGAAAATGTTTAGTAATTCTTTCCGAGGCTGAATTTGGCCGGTGTTATGCGCAGAGCGCTGGGAGATGTACTGAAGCTCAAATCTCACTTGAAAAAAAAAAAAAAACACACTTGTGACACAATAACAGTAATATTTCAAACATTTTGCAGGCTGCCATTTGGAAAAACCAGAGAATAAAGAATAAACCAGTTGTTAGGTCAAAATTACCCAACCAGATGTTCATTTGTAAATGACTCACTACATCCCAGTTGACCCAACATGAGCAACCAAACAATGGGTTTAAATTCCCCGAAATAACCCAGAATTTTGACCCAGCATAAACCACCCAAGGATGCGTTTACAGAAACACAGCATTTTCAGTGCATCTTTTTTGAGTTACTGTAATGTTTTATTCTAAAAGTCTTCCAGTGTTCTAAAAGTTTACCAGTTATTTCTATATTTAAAGTTTGATGTATTTTTGAATGTGTTTTTTAAAATAACAAATAAAAACAAAAATAGGCTATATAACAGTTAATTCTTTGTACAAATAAAATTATCAGCTAGTGAACTTGATCGTCTGTCCAAACAACATTTAACCAATGTTTGTTTTTTTTGTTGTCAATGTTTGTTGTCAATGTTTGACTCATTATTATACATAAATATCAATAGCTCTGGTTAAGATATATTTTTTTTTTGTTGTATAAAGTCCTCAGATGTGGAATTTACAATCACTGTAGTATTTCTTCGATACAACATTGTTAAAACTTTATGACTTAATCATACAGTATTTAAAACTGCGGCTAGTGAAAAATGTCCCTTTGTGCCACCTGGTGGTCATTTTACTAATGACTTTAAAACGCAACTCATTTATTTTGGCTGCTGCCGTTTTCCCACGGCGGTGAGCGCGACGGTAATACCCATTCTGGTTGTCTACCTGCTATATTTATGTCAAGAACATCTATTCCTAGGAACTTGTGCTTGGTTGGCCTGGAGCCATTTCCGAAGAAATTGGACGGGAGCCTATTTCACCAAAATTTTATGCACAGCAATGTTAAACAATTGAGTTCTGTTTTGATCAGCTGTTATCTTGATAAATCTGATGGGCTACAAATGAAACTGAAAACTCTAACCCTATTTCAGACATAATTACTAGTTGAACAGACCTCACAGTAGATTTAAATGAAGTTAAGTAAATTTCAAATATAATTTTTTTATTGTGAAAAGAAAAAAAACAACAGTGGAAGTATTTAATAACAGACTAGCATAATAAAATTGTTTGATTTAAGACCCAATGGTAGAATGCTTTGTGGAAATAAATGAACAAATCTTTATTGCCAAATTCCTGCACTACAGTAGCTTGTTGAAATAGTGAAAAAGACTAAAATAACATTAATTTAAATACAGCATTTCTAAAATGTTACTCCAAGCACAATATCAAAATATTAAGGTCCCTGACAACCAGATTTGTAAATTAAGCAAACACAGGTGGGGTCATGCCCCCTAATTTACCCTGGGGTAAGTACAAGGTACTGTAGTGAGAAAAACATTTAAATCTATGAAATTTAAGTTTCTTGTACATTGGTTTAAAATAAACCCCTTAGTTTTACTGACAAGTAATCATCATGCACAAGCTTTATGGCATGAGATTTTATCACAGCTATAACATCAGTATGCATGTTCACAGAAACACACACTTGTTAAGAGCTAGGATGACGTGACTGTCACTGATATACTGTCTAGCTTTACAGTCTTTACAGAAATAAATGAGCTCTAGCCTGTATTGATCAGATGAAGTTGCCATGGATTAAACAAAAGTTAATGTTTAGTTTAAATCATTAGCTCTGATCGTGAAACAATGGCAAAAATATAAGAAAGGCAGTATTTGTTTTAAAAGGTGTAAGGATAAGTGGTGTTTTTTATTTTAAATATGGTCTTTGACATTCATTACCATAAGATATAAAAACATTCCTTATCCTATTTTCTTTTACCCAATTTAGTTTCTGGGATATCAGAAAGAATAGTGGAAGAAATATAATCTCCCTTATTATGTAACCGTTTTTGCACATTATGGCTCTTCTCACTCACCCATGAGAGTAATCAGGTCAGTCATGGCTTCATGGACGGAGCCTCCAAACACTCCAGAATGCAAATCCATGTCGCAGCATTCCACCTATTTAACAATTGCACTAGAATGAAGTATCCTTTATATGGGTGAAGCTGCACAAAATAAAATATTTCATATTCATGTGTACTGAAGGATCTCTTCCTTACCTCTAAAAAGAAATAGCAGATTCCTCTCAGCCCGTATGTAATGCAGGGCTTGGTCTTGCCCAGCCAGTAGTTGTCTGAGATGCAAACATAGTCCACATCTTTAAAGAATGTGTCTTTGCGTGAGAACACCAAATCATCCAGTCCCTCAGAGCCAGACTCTTCCATCCCCTCGAAGCAGAATTTAATGTTGATAGGCAGATCCTGCAAAGGAAAAAAGTAACTAGTGTTTAATATTTATTATTAATTATAACTATTATTACTAATATAATACTTTTTCAGTGGTCCATCATGTTTCTATTACATTTAATTTTTTTTTATTCCAATTATATGTATTTTATTTTAGTCTCTCTGTAATTGATAGTTATTTCATTAATATTACTATCTGCCTATTTTACGTTATGTTAATTTCTATGCACCTCATAATGGTTTGATTCTCGTAATTTCATTTTGACATTTTTTTTATTTTAGATAACTATACTACTACTACTACTACTACTACTAATAATAATAATAATAGGCTTAGCAAAATGTTTTTGACCCGACCTTCAAATTCTCAATATCAAAAAGAAATCTTGTAATGTACTGTATGTCAAACACTGACCCTCTAATGGAATAGAATTACAGAGCAAAACTGTGCAAATGTTATATATTCTTTTTTATATTAGATATACACATTTGACTGTTCATAATGACTATTTTTTTTTTAAGATTTGTTTTAAGTCAAGAGCATACAAACATTTTTTTTTTTACTATAAAGCTTGCTAATTTAAACAAAGTTCACATTACAATCTTTAAAGCCAGTTAAATTAGTGATCTTTAACATTTGAACTGAACACCCAGTAACCCACAGTCAACACAACATGGTTTATTATAGGGTACTGTAGATGATTTGGAAAGATATGTTTTATTATCTAACAAAGTCCTAAGTACTAAAGGCTTGCTTAGACAGTCAATTCAGTGCCAACAAGCAGCAACATACAGTAAATCAACTTGGTTAACTTTTATTACCATAAAAATCTGGTCTGTTGATATTCAATGCAATAATTTATTCTAGAAATAAGAGGTACAGAAAATAGACAGAAATTTCTACTATACACAAACGTAGCTAGAAATCAATTTATGTAAAGCCTATAATTAAGATAATAATGAAGGTGTGCACCTGTCCTATCTTCTGAAAAGCCTCAATGACATTAAACCAGGCAAGCACTGGGCCTTTGTCATCTGTAGATCCACGCCCATAAAGCTTTCCTGAAAGGAAGCAAACAATTCCTGTTTAAGCAAATATGTGATTTCGTTTGCTCATTACATTAATTAAACAAACAGCAAATCAACTGATGAAAAAAATGCTACCATGCACATTTAGAGCCACCAGTGTCATGAGATACAAGTTTCTTACATTACAGGAGTGAGAGGAAAACACTGTGACAGGGTTAGGAGTCAGTCAGCAAAATACAAATCTGTCACAAGACTTTCTCATTACGCAGAGAAGTAAACTGCCTAGTCAGGATGACTTGTTGGTCAGCTTTACATGTGATCAGAAGCAAAAATTTCTAGTTCCTCTTTAAGTTCAGACATATCATTTTAGTGACAAAATCTTGAAAAAAATTGGCTTAGATTTCTCCTTTCCAGAGATTAAATTAACTAATGCATTCAATCTGTAATCAAAAATAATTTTACATACATTGGCAAATAAAATCGCTACGTGTTTCTAAATAATAAAAACTCTAAGGTATATATATATTATATCTCAGTATGGTAAATTTAAAACTTGCTTTAAGTTATGAAGCTTCCACATTAATGTGTTGGTTCCACAGGGCCACACTCTTTAAATATTACATCAATCTTGAATTTTTTATACAAACTGGAAAACATTGAGTCTTGACTAAAACGTTTTGCATACCATCTCTCTCCACTAGAGTGAAGGGCTCCGAGTCCCACCCATCATCAATATGTGCAGGCTGGACATCCAGGTGTCCATAAATGCACACTGTCTTCTTGCCGGGGTCTGTGCCTAGTCTGCCCAGGATTATAGGAGGAAGAGGAATCTCTTCACCACTTGCCAGCTAAGACAATCACAGACATGATGTGTCACATGGGTGTGTCATTACCCAAAAGAAACCATACTGTATTTTTAGCTTACACAATATAAAAAACAAAAATATGTATTTTACTACAGATAACAATGATAGTGAGTCATTCATTCATGGTTGTGTTGGTCTCATGAGTATACTGTGATCTCTCTGAGGTTGACAACGCATAAAAGGTTCACCAGACACAAACAGAAACCCCACCTTCTCTTTTCCGATATCTACCAACTCTGCCGTGCCTCCCAGCCTCTCTATATCTTTGGCAGCCATCTCCATCATTTTCTTGATCTCTCCACGTTTCTCAGGCCAGGCTGAGACACTTTGCACAGCCACCCATTCAGCCAGGCGCTGCGTTACACAAAACCACTTGTAGTTAAAGATGCAGGGTTAACCAATAGAAACAAAAACTCATTTTTGTAGATTGGACAGTATAACCAGTTATGGAATCTTTTAATTAGCTAGAATATGCTAGTGTTAATGTATACTACAGGGTATAAAATAGCCATAATCCACATTTATAAGCAACAGAAAGAGCACGGTTTTGAATTGTGTTTGGCATTCTTCAATGAGGAGCTGGAACAATTAAACAAACATACAGCTGTTAGTCTAAAAAGGTCTAGTAAAAGCTAGACTAAAAGGATGGTTTTGACTAGTGTTGCAATTAAACCCATAAAAATATAAATCGCAATATGAACCTGCAACCCTTTAAATAAATATGTACATTTAATAGTTACGTATCACAATAGCAATTATAGTTCCTGTTTGAATATTGTGTTTTTAAGGGTGTGTTCACACTCGCAGTTTAGTTCTCTTGTTTTGGAACAAAGCATAAAACAATACATTTATTTTGGTTCCCTAGGTTGACGATTTCACACTGGAATTTTCAAAATCAGACCAAAAGACACAACAGAAGGCATGTGGGTTATATATAATCGGTGGTACCTTTACCAGCTTTAAACTCACAAAGAGTTTATAAAATATACTATTATAGATTGAAGTCAACATTGAATTTTGCAACTACCTTTTATCTGGACAGTCGCCAGCAGCAATCATCCCTATAAATCAATCAATTAATTCATTAATGAAAGAATGAAAAAATGGCAAACTGCCATCTGTAATCCTTCAATAGAATCTTGCATTTCCTGCGTCTAACCAAACAACCTTTGGTACAGTTGTTCTGTTAGTGTGGTTTCACTGGAAAAAGTGTGAACACTCCATTCCAAACAACTGAAGCAGAGTTCGTTTTAATCAAGCCAAACATGGCAAGAGTGAACACACCCTAAATTTTTGTCTGTGTATCTATTGTCTTCGGGGTATTTAACCTCTATTCCTCATTTTGTGACCTTAAGACGAAGGATTAAAGAAGATTCAGTCACTAAACCAGAATGATCCTATGCATCACTTATATTCTGTAATCAATAGATTTTGTGGGAACTTTTAGAAGATATAAAACCACTGTAATATCTACCTGAACATATTGGTCCTGGTGTTCATCCACATATTTAAAGAGTTTTGGAAGGTAAGACATGATGTGCTGTAATGATGAAGTCCTGACGCCTAATGCCGAAGTGTCACGTCTTGCCCCTTTAAAACACAAAGACTTTGTATTACAGAAATGGACTTTATAACTGCTGACAACTTCACTTCTTTATCAAAGCCGCTGGGTTAAAAGATAAGTCTGCACAAAACCCAGGAAGAGACGATTATTCATTAATAACTTAAAATATCTAACAAGACCAACCGCCTTACACTGTTTCAAATAGTTAATGCCACAGTACAAAAAATAAAAGAAATAACAACAGAGAATTAGCACACCGTTACCAGAGATTTCACGGATGAATATGTATTAATTTAGAATCAATTATTAAACTAAATTATTGAGCGTATAAACAATCACCTGGATTAACTACTCCCTTTAGTCTTCTTACTCTGGCATAAAATGCATTCGATATTTTTACTTCCGCTTTAGATGCTCTCCAGAAACAACCAATCAAATATCCCCATCCATATATATAGGTTAAAATTGACACTTCGGTGGACCAATAGAATTTCGTCTGTAGACCGAAAGAATCACGCCTACCACAGGATATCACATGAGCAAAAAAAAAAAAAAAACGCTAAAGCTGAAATTCGCAACAGTTGCCAGAAAATCACGTGGCAGATTTAACATAATCAAGGATAAATGTAAGAAGTCGTTCATATCTTATTTTTTAATTTTGTTGCTAATATATCTGAGTTATTAGATACTACAGGAGGAGCAACAATATGCAAACAACAAGCATAATATTTATTACCATTTTGTAATCAACTTATATACAATTGCACGTTAGTGATTTACGAAGTTAGGAGCGAAATGTGCGGAGTTTAACACAGTCTAGTGATGTGATTCGTTTTGGTGATTCGAATCATTTGGTTCGGTACAATAAAGTGATTCAAATCTTTTACTTTTGTTTTGTTTTTTCATTCAATTTCAATTTGCAAACATTCATTGTAATTAAGCTTTTATTTCATTTTATTTCATAGAATTAACAAAGATTTTATTTAAACATGGATATACATACAGTATATGGTGCCATGAACAAATAATATATGAATAAATGATCTTTTGCACAATATTCAAATTTTTCAAGTTTTACCTGTATATATATATATATATATATATATAGAGAGAGATAGATAGATAGATAGATAGATAGATAGATAGATAGATTCAGATCATCAAAGAAATTTTAATAAACATACATAATGCAATTTTTTAATTATGATTTAATTTATTAAAAATAAAAAGCTGTCAAACCTGCCGCGCCCTACGTGAAAAAGTAATTGTTCTAAAAAAGTAATTGTTCTAAAGCTGGTTGTGCCACCCTTGGCAACTGTAATAATTGGCAATGAGTCATTCACATTAATGTGGTGGAGTGTTTTTTGTTTGTTTGTTTGTTTGTTTTATTCTGCCACATTGGAGGGTTTTCTAGCATGAATGCATCATGTCATCATTTAAAATCATCATTTATGAACCGCATATTGTATCCTGAAGTATTTCCAAACAGTAAAAAAAAAATGCCTTACAAAATAAATGTCCACAAACAACCACGTAACTCAAGTCAGTGGACAAACCTGAGAAACCGTGACCATATACAGCTACTAGTTGTAGTTGTAAGAACTGCTTGTTACTGGCTGTCTTTCGTATGTTAATGGTTGGCTGTTGTAAGTAAAAGGTGTTATATGCTTCTGTGATTCTAAAGGGGGGGACCAAATGATTGCAGGTCAGACTGCTTTAACTTGGGACCTCACCAACAGCAACCGGTCAGCAACAGACTCTGCAGTGTCTCAAGGAGAAAAAGAAAAGTAAAGATATGACATAATAGAGGACACAGGAAGAACTGGCAAATACACCAAAAAGTCTGAATAGGGCACATAATGTGACCATTGCAGTAAGCTTTAATCATGTGTTTTGTAAAGTTATATAAAGTTAAAAACTAATCTTTTATCTCATGTGTATTGTTCCTCTGATTGTTTGTTTGCCCTGAACAGTCTTAAAAAGGTCGCAAAATCAATATATGCTTGTGTCTATTTTCTTTTTAGCATTCATGTAAAAACCTTTATAAGCTATTTTGCAAAACAATGGAAGTTAGTGTAAGCCATTAAAACTTTTCCACTTTCACTTTTATTTACAGGAATCAGTATGACGTCTGCATAACTCAAAAAACTATTTGCACAGATATGATTTTTAATTAGCAATTTGCACAAAAATTATGTTGAAATAGCTTTTTGGGGTTTTTTTTGTATTAAATGAATGTAACATAATCATGTCTGGCTTTCTCCTCTTAACCGGGTAAATTCCTCCCACAATCACATGGTGACCTCATACATTCTAAAGGAATGAAAATGTGTGAGTTTTGCTGATGTTGACCCAGAGGTTTTCAAAGGCATTTTAAATGTTTTAAGTACATTTTAAACATTGGATTATAAATTTAATTTAGTGTTCTGTTCAGCATCCTGCAAGATATATTAAGAAACACTAAGGAGAAAATGTTCAATGGACTAGCATGACAAAGCAGAAAGAAAGAAAGAAAAAAAGAAAGAAAGAAAGAAAGAAAGAAAGAAAGAAAGAAAGTTTGGAAATTTGATAAATGTTGATACTTTTATTTTCTACTCCACTTGAATTACTATTGTAGGTCTCTGTAACTTCTCTGGTCTTTGTAACCAAGCCTGGGTTCTTGAACCACCTCCACACAGAAGCCCACAACTGTCACCTCTGTGCCAGGAGCAATAGAAAAGGCTGAAAGCAGACCTATGTTGCCAACCATCACTTTCATGTCATGGCACAGAGTGACATGGCTGACACAGAATCAAGCGATAGTTTATTTAGTAAACTGTAATTTATTTCTCTTTTATCGTTCATACAGCTTTATATTTTATATTATATTTTTTATTATTGTTATTTTTACTTGTTGCTGGTGGTGTAGGCTTAGTTCCCGTTCCTGTGTGCATGAAGTTTGCATGTTCTCCCTGGGCTTGGTGGGTTTCCTCCAGGTACTCCAGTTTTCTCCCACAGTTTAAAGACCTGCACATTAGGCTAATTGCCGTTCCCAAATTGCCCGTAGTGTGTAAATAAGAGAGAGTGTGTGTGTGTGTGTGTGTATGTGTGTGTGTGTGTGTGTGTGAGAAGAGAGAGGAGTGTGTGTTTGTGTGTGAGAGTGTATGTGTATGTGCCCTGCGATGGATTGGCATCCTGTCCAGGGTGTTCCCTGCCTCGTGCCCTGAGCCTCCTTGGATAGGCTACAAGCCCCCGTGACCCCCCGTGATGATGAGTAAATAAAAGCGATGAGTATTTATACTTTTGGATTTGGATATTTTGGGCCCAAGCCTTATAGGGTGCACAGGACGCTCTTGTTTTCCTAGGGTTTTTTTTCCACCCTTTTGGGCTTTTTGGGTGTCTTAACATGCTCAAAAATCCATGAAAATTGGCAGACAGGTTGGAATCTGCTGCCATGAGGATGCCTGAGCCCGGTGCCCTCAAACGAGATTTTGCTGCATAACTCATACACACATGAAACTCGGTACACATTTGGAGCTCATTGAGCCGAAAAACTTTCGCAATGCATGTTCTGGGCTTAACTGAACAGGAGGCCGGTTATTTTTGGGTCATTGGCAAGAATGTACCTGATGGGTTTTGATATACTTCTCCTAGGGAATTCATACGATCGCCACCAAACCAGACCATTGTGATCTAAATACATCGAGGATGCATTGAAACATTGAAGGATCTCAATTCAATTCAATTCAATTCAATTCAATTTTATTTGTATAGCGCTTTTAGCAATTTTCATTGCCGCAAAGCAGCTTTACATAGTCAAAAGAATTATTTAGGTTTGTATGAAATGTGAATTTGTATGAATCAAAATGGTCAGTTTGTCCCTGGTGAGCAAGCCGAGGGCGACAGTGGCAAGGAAAAACTCCCTGAGATGGTAATAGGAAGAAACCTTGAGAGGAACCAGACTCAACAGGGAACCCATCCTCATTATTAATTGATGTTAATATGGAGTCCAGGTAGTTATTGAAGACCCAGGTAGACTTGTAAGAAGTTCCAGTCATGAACTATCGAACTGTCAAGTCCCCAGAGAAACAGTTGCCAACACCAGTCAAGGCCAGAACCATTTTCTAGGTAGAGAGAATCATTCCCAGACACCAGACGCATCCCAGAGAGACACACGGGGCATCCATGTGACGAGATCTTCAGCCAGAAGCGGGGCACCAGGATGGGTCAGACAGGTCCGGAGGGCAGAGGGAGTCTGGATCACTGGCAGCTCAGGAACGACATGTGTAGCTCGACAGAGAGAGAGAGAAAGAGTGAAAGGGGGGGACAGGAGGAGAGAGGAAAAAGAAAGAGGGGGGGAAAGAGAAGAAGAGGAGAGATGGCAGTTAGGTATGGTCACAGTCACACAATGTATAATGTGAATGTATATTAACTGTAGAGTGCAAGCAGAGACTCCGGCAGGACTAACTATGACAGCATAACTAAAAGGGATAGCCAGAAGGAAACACAAACATGAGGGCTTCCTGACATGTAAAGCAAACAATCACCTCACCGTCAGCAAACCTGAGTGATCAATAAGAGTGAGGAAGACAGCATCCAAACATACCAGTTCACCATAATACTCTACGTCCATGAGTCCCCCAGATCTGCTCCTTTACCTATGGCAAATCTATTTATAAAAATGCTCGGCTAAATAAATAGGTTTTTAGCCTGGACTTAAACACTGAGACTGTGTCTGAGTCCCGAACACTATTTGGAAGACTATTCCATAACTTTGGGGCTTTGTAAGAAAAAGCTCTGCCCCCAGCTGTATTTTTCATAATACGCGGTACTGACAAGCAGCCTGCATCCTTTGATCGAAGTAGGCGTGGCGGATCGTAAGACACTAGCAGTTCGCTCAGGTACTGCGGCGCGAGACCATTTAATGCTTTATATGTCAAGAGTAGTATTTTAAAATCAATGCGAAATTTCACAGGGAGCCAATGGAGTGAAGATAAGATAGGGGTGATGTGCTCATATCTTCTGGTTCTGGTGAGGACTCTCGCTGCTGCATTCTGGACTAGCTGAAGCTTATTTATGCATCTAGCTGAACAATCAGACAGTAAGGCATTACAATAGTCCAACCTAGAGGTGATAAAAGCATGAACTAGTTTTTCTGCGTCGTTTAGCGACAATAAATTTCTTATTCTGGCAATATTTCTGAGGTGAAAGAATGCTATCCTGGTAATATTATCTACATGTGCTTCAAATGAAAGGCTGGAATCAATAATCACACCAAGGTCTTTCACTGTTGCATTTGATGGAACAGAAAGGCCATCTAAAGTTACGGTGTGATCTAAAATTTTACTCCTAGCTGTATGCGGTCCTATGACTAGAACTTCTGTCTTATCCGGATTTAGCAGAAGGAAGTTAATTAGCATCCAATTTCTTATGTCCTGCACACATTGCTCAATTTTAGTAAGCTGTTTTTTCTCATCAGGTTTTGCTGAGACATATAACTGTGTATCGTCAGCATAACAATGAAATCTAATACCATGCTTACGGATTATGTTGCCCAGAGGAAGCATGTAAAGGGAAAAAAGCAGTGGACCTAAAACTGAACCCTGCAGAACGCCAAACTCCACTAGAGAACATGCAGAATAATCACCATTTAAGTCTACATACTGATAACGATGGGTCAGATAGGATCTGAGCCAGGAGAGGACTGTACCCTTAATTCCCACTACATTTTCTAATCTGTGAAGAAGAATAGCGTGATCAACAGTGTCAAAAGCTGCACTGAGGTCAAGTAATACAAGCATAGTTACACAACCCTGATCAGAGGCCAATAGAATGTCATTTACTACTTTAACGAGCGCTGTCTCTGTACTGTGATGAGGCCTAAATCCTGACTGATACAGTTCATGTATGCCATTCCTATGTATATATGAGCATAGCTGCTCCGCTACTATCTTTTCCAGGATCTTAGAGATAAAGGGGAGGTTTGATATTGGTCTGTATCTGTCATGCACACTCAAGCCGCGACCGGCACTAGGACCCGGAAGTAAGGCGGTCGCAAACCAGGAAGTATAAAAGGAGTAAACAAACCTCAGTACAACGCTCAGTCATTGAGTTGCCCGATGTTGCCTCGTTTGCGGTCATCTAACTGTGAGTACTCACCTTTTTGGTTTCGCTTTCTTGCTGAGTGTGTATTTATAGGACGCGGGTTAGATTGTGTCTTTCCCTTGCTCCCCAATCGTGAGAGTCCTTAGACTAACTGCGTGATTATCCTGCCTATTCGTGTCCCTCCGCGTTTGGGTTTACCAGTCACGCTACACAGGGCTAACCGCTAAAGCTACGTCTTCTGGTCATCTCAGGTTAGTTCTTGACAGAATGACTGAGCCCACCGCGGTGAACCCAGCGGAGCATGCGCGTCTCTGCGGTGTGGTGGATCAGCATGCCGCGCTCATCAATCAGCTAACCGGAGAGCTCGCTACTCTGCGTCAGAGCGTCCAAGACGTCGCGGCCTTGCGCCGCGAGGTGGCGGAGCTCCCGCGGGAGAACGCGGATCTCCGCGCGGCTGTTGCTGACGCGACGAGCCGGCCACCCGCAGCGGCGGCCGCAGCGCCGCCTCCCCCCCCTTCAGATGTCTTTTTAGCTCTACCAGATAAATGGGACGGCACGGACGGAAGATGTAATGTGTTCTTGACAGCATTAGATCTGGTGTTTGAGTTCAACGCCACCAAGTACTCCACCGATCGGCTTCGCATTGCTCTTCTCGTATCGTTGTTGTCCGGGCAGGCAGCTGAGTGGGCCACGGCAGTGCTTCGAGCAGACACCGATACCGCTCATTCTTACAACGAATTCACCAGCCAGCTCAGACTCACCTTTGAACATCCTGCGGGCGAGGTGGAGACCGACACAAAGCTCTACCATCTGCGGCAGGGAGGATTGTCCGTGAGTCGCTATACTGCCGAATTCCGCACCCTCGCAGTACAGACAGCCTGGGGAGACGCCGCGCTCCGGACATCCTACTACGAGGGACTGGCTTCACGCATCAAGGATGAACTGGCCGGACGAGAACTCCCCGCCACACTGGAGGGGCTAATCCAACTCGCCCTCCGCATCGACCAGCGCCTCCTCTCTCGTCCGAAGCCAGCCCCGAGGACCCTGCCGCCTGCTCCAATCCACGCCTACACGTCACCTCGACCATCCACCACCTTCACTCCCGCCATCACTGAACCTGTCGGATCTCCACCTCCTGCCGTGGTTAACACCGGAGCCGGGGAACCCATGCAATTAGGACGCGCCTCCCTAACCGTGACAGAACGAGAACGCCGGTTCCGAGAAGGGCTGTGCGCCTATTGTGGGTCAGCGGCCCATCACCGGGCGATCTGTCCGCTCCGCCCGGGAAACGCGCAGCCCCGGTGAGCAAGGGGAGAGACTCACCGGGCGCCATCCACCTCTCCACCACCACCCACACCACCACTTCGCGTCTCACGGTTCAGGTAACCCTCCAATTTGGCCACAAACGGGTCCGAAGTACCGCGTTCATCGATTCCGGTGCCGCGGGGAACTTCATTGACTCCACGTATGCCAAAGAAATGGGGGTAAAGATCGAGGCGTTATCCCAGCCGCTTCACATCACCTCAGTCGACGGTCGGCCCCTGTCATCTAGCCCCATCACTCACCAGACCCAACTTCTCTCTTTCATCATCGATCAGCATCACGAACAGCTACAGTTTTTCCTCACACCTATCTCATCACCTCCGGTCATCCTCGGTTATCCCTGGTTACTGCAGCACGACCCTCTCATCTCATGGGCACAGAACCGGATCCTTCAGTGGGGGCCGACCTGCACCGAGCTCTGCCTCCGGGCACCGGCTGGGACATGTCCCAAGGAGTCCGAGGTCCCCGACGTCGACACCGACGCCATTCCACCTGAGTATCGAGACCTGGCTGAAGTATTCTGCAAAAAAAGAGCCACTCACCTACCACCTCATCGCCCATACGACCTGGCGATTGAACTTCAGCCAGGCTCCGCCCCCCCCCGCGGCCATCTTTACTCTCTATCGACCACCGAGACACAGGCTATGGAGGAGTACGTCGCCAACGCCCTGCGCCACGGTACCATCCGACCCTCCTCCTCACCAGCCGCCGCGGGGTTTTTCTTCGTGAAGAAGAAAGGGGGTGAACTTCGCCCATGTGTCGACTATCGGGGGCTAAACAAGATCACAATAAAGAACCGACATCCGCTGCCACTCACCAACTCTGCCCTGGACGCCCTCTCTGGTGCCACCATTTTCACGAAGTTGGACCTCCGGAGCGCCTACAACTTGGTGCGTATCAGAGAGGGCGATGAGTGGAAGACGGCGTTCATCACACCCACTGGACACTACGAGAGCCTGGTCATACCCTTTGGACTCTGCAACGCACCCTCGGCCTTCCAACAATTTATTAATGACGTCCTCAGAGACATGCTGGGCCGATGGGTGTTCGTCTACCTGGACGATATTCTCATTTATTCCCATAACCTCCAGGAGCACATCCAACATGTTCGGGCGGTTCTTAAGAGATTGCTCGCTCACCAACTGTACTGCAAGCTGGAAAAATGTGCTTTCCACGAGCACTCCACCACGTTCCTGGGTTTTGTCATCTCGCCCCAGGGTGTGGCCATGGATCCTCAGAAGCTCGAAGCTGTGCGTCACTGGCCCCTACCCAGGACCCTCAAACAGCTTCAATGTTTTCTGGGGTTTGCGAACTTCTATCGTCGCTTCATCCGGGGCTACAGTACAGTTGCAGCACCATTAACTGCTTTGACCAGGCCCTCGCTTCACCCGTTTCGCCTTACACCTGCTGCCATCTCCGCCTTCCAAGATCTGTGTCATCGTTTCACCACCGCTCCCATCCTTCTCCACCCAGACGCCAACCAACCTTTCGTTGTGGAGGTGGACGCGTCGGATGTGGGCGCCGGCGCTGTTCTCTCTCAACGAGGTCCAGACCAGAAACTGCACCCGTGTGGTTTCTTCTCCAAAAAATTCAACCCCACTCAGCAGCGATACGGGGTAGGGGACCGCGAACTGCTGGGCATAAAGTGGGCCTTGGAGGAATGGCGTCACTGGCTCCAGGGCGCCAGTGAGCCGTTCATCGTCTGGACCGACCATCAGAACCTAATCACCATCAGGAACTTAAGACAACTGAATCCACGACAGGCACGGTGGGCTCTATTTTTCGAACAGTACGATTTCCACCTATCGTACCGCCCGGGGTCCAAAAACACCAAGGCCGACGCACTTTCGAGACAACATGACGAAGACCTTCCCCGGGCGGATCCCGTGCCTGTCATCCCCGCTTCCCGGATCATCGCACCTCTTCAGTGGAACTTGGAGACGAGGGTCCGCCAGGCACAGGCCGCAGAGGCCGGGCCGGCAGGCGTGCCGCCTGGACGACTCTACGTACCCCAGAACATGAGATCAGACGTCCTCCAATGGGGCCACTCCTCCGCGATCGCCGGACACCAAGCGACGAGAAGGACCCTCTCATTCATCCAACGGGCGTTCTGGTGGCCGTCCATGAGAAGGGACATCATCGAGTTCGTCCAGGCGTGCCCGGTGTGCGCCAGGGCCAAGGACACCAATCAGCCACCCCCGGGAGAGCTTCAACCACTTCCTGTTCCTCGACGGCCCTGGACGCACATCGCCCTGGACTTCATCACGGGCCTGCCGGTTTCCGAAGGGAAGAACACCATCCTCACCATTGTTGACCGGTTCTCCAAGGCTGTGCACCTGGTGGCCCTCACCGGACTCCCATCAGCCAAAACCACCGCTGAGCTAATACTGGAACACGTAGTCCGCCTGCATGGGTTCCCCAAAGACATCGTCTCGGACAGGGGGCCCCAGTTCACCGCCCGGTTCTGGAAGGCCTTCTGCCGTCTGATCAATTCCACCAGTAGTCTGTCATCCGGATACCATCCTCAGACTAATGGTCAGACGGAACGGACCAACCAACAACTGGAGCGCTACCTAAGATGTTTTGTGGCCGACCGCCAGCGCTCCTGGGCCCGCTACCTCACATGGGCAGAACTTTCCCACAACCTACACGTCTCCTCAGCCACCAATCTAAGCCCATTTGAGGTATGCTATGGTTTCCAACCTCCGATGTTTGCCCATCAAGAACCGGAGGTCGACGTACCATCGGCCCAACAGTTGGTCCGTAGGTGTCGACGGCTCTGGAACCAAGCCAACCTCGCTATCCAGAAGGCCAATCAACAGTATACCACTCAACACCGCCGTCGACACCCTCCGGGACGTTTGTACAGAGTAGGTGACAAGGTATGGCTATCCACAAAGAACCTCCACCTTCATACCGAATCCAGGAAACTCTCACCTCGCTTCATAGGACCATACCGCATCACCCTAAGGATAAACCCTGTCACCTACCGGCTCCAGCTGCCTGCGGCGCTCCGGATCCACCCGGTTTTCCACACATCTCAACTCAAACCCTTCATCACCTCTCCAATGATTCCACCCACCCCCCCTGCTCCTCCTCCCCGCATCATTGACGGTGGTCCCGCCTACACCGTGCGTCGGATCCTCGATTCACGCCCTCGGGGCAGAGGCACCCAGTACCTGGTCGATTGGGAAGGCTACGGTCCCGAGGAACGATCGTGGATTCCGGCCCGGTTCATCCTCGACCCCGAACTCATTCGAGACTACCGTCGTCGGGTATCCTCCACCCCAGGACCGTCAGGAGCCGGTCCTGGACAGGGGGGTACTGTCATGCACACTCAAGCCGCGACCGGCACTAGGACCCGGAAGTAAGGCGGTCGCAAACCAGGAAGTATAAAAGGAGTAAACAAACCTCAGTACAACGCTCAGTCATTGAGTTGCCCGATGTTGCCTCGTTTGCGGTCATCTTACTGTGAGTACTCACCTTTTTGGTTTCGCTTTCTTGCTGAGTGTGTATTTATAGGACGCGGGTTAGATTGTGTCTTTCCCTTGCTCCCCAATCGTGAGAGTCCTTAGACTAACTGCGTGATTATCCTGCCTATTCGTGTCCCTCCGCGTTTGGGTTTACCAGTCACGCTACACAGGGCTAACCGCTAAAGCTACGTCTTCTGGTCATCTCAGGTTAGTTCTTGACAGTATCTGGACAGCTGACAGGGGTCGAGGTCAGGTTTCTTAATTATTGGTTTGATAACTGCTAATTTAAAAGATTTTGGAACATATCCAATGCTGAGTGAAGAATTAATTATTCTCAACAGGGGTTCTATTATTGCTGGTACTATCTGTTTAAGAAAATGTGTCGGTACAGGATCTAATATACAGGTTGATGAATTTGAAGAAGAGAAGAGTGAAATTAGTTCATTCTCTTCAAGGGGAGTAAAGTATTCTAGGTTCTGGTCTGACATGGCTAGATTAACATCTGCATCAATTACATTGTTCGGTTTCAAAACCTCAATTTTATGCCTAATATTTACAATTTTATTATTAAAAAAGTTCATGAAGTCCTCACTATTGCATGATGTTGTTGTGGAGATTTCTGCAGCGGTCTTATTTCTGGTTAATTTGGCTACAGCATTAAATAAGAATCTAGGATTATTTTTGTTATTTTCTATAAGAGTGGAGAGATATGTTGATCTAGCTACACTAAGAGCTTTTCTATAGTTCAGGATGCTCTCCTTCCATGCTATTTGAAATACTAGTAATTTAGTTTGATGCCATTTACGTTCTAATTTCCGAGCGGTCTGTTTTAAAGTGCGCGTGTGATCGTTATACCAGGGAGCAAGTTTTTTATCTCTAATAATTTTTCTTTTGACTGGAGCTACATTATCTAGGGTATAGCGAAATGTCGACTCTAAATATTTAGTCGCCTGATCGAGTTCTGTGGGGTCAGACGGTGATCTAATCGAAGTTGGGAACTCTGGGAGATTACTGATAAAACTCTGTTTGGTAGTTGATGTGAATGTACGTTTCATACGGTAGCGCGGCGCTGTGTATACATTATTATTGTGACACACTTGCAATGAGACAAGATAGTGATCTGAGATAACTTCAGATAGTGGTATTGTGAATAAATTTACTCAACAGGTCAGCTGTGATGATGCCTTAAACATATGCTGAAAGGTGAGTAATAACTTTCTGTGTGCCTTATATTGTGTGACATTATATTCAGTGACCCGTTCAGTGACAAAAAAGCATCACACCGTGCTGGAAAAAAGCATCACACCGTGATGTCACTGAACGTTTGTGTAAATTTGTGTAAATTTCAAATCTTACATAGAGCACCAAATGGGCTTTCATAATGTGGTTGATGTAAATATGTTATTATATTACATTATATTAATGTGCGACTTTTAAACTTATGTCAAAAAAAAAAAATACAAAAAAATAAAAGTTTCCAACTATAGCAGAAAAACAGTGAAAATGGAGAAAAAACAAACCCACAGATTGGTCTGAACACAGAACTGAGCTAATGAAAGTCTAGGGTGTGTGCCCATAGCAAAACAACCAAATTTACAATGATACATTCAGATTCCTCACACATCGGCGCGCCCCCACATCGCAAAAAGCAACATTTATTAAGTAAGAAGATATTGGCACTCTTTTGCTTTTGTTGTTTTTTTGTGGTCCGAGTATACCACGACTTAAATAAAGCTCCTCATTACCCCCACATTGCAATAGGCAGGTATATATTTGTGTTTTGTTGCATTTTTGCGGTACTATTATTGACGTTTATTTTACTCTTTCTTTGCAAAAGGCAGCGTCTATTTAGCCAGTATATATACAGTATATACACACACACCACTATACTACCACTGATTCCACACTTTGTCCGCCTCACAAAAGCCGCCACCCCTGTGACTGAATCAAAGCACTGACTCAAGCAGCCCCACCTCACTTAACACAAACACACTCAGAGTGGCAACTCCCGCAAAGCAGACCAAATTCAGTCATTTACATACATCAATGATCAATAGCTCATGATACATACATTTCAACAATTTAGTCATACAGATGCATCTATTTTACATCAAGATTTGCAAGGTTGTCACTGAACGATTTACACTAACAAAGAGTTGTATAAAAAAAAGTGTTAGCTGACACACCTAAAAATAGATGCAGATTTTTTTTTTTTTATCGTCTAAATTAAATTGTTTACTTACAATATTTATTATTTAAAAAATGTAATTTAAATAAGGTTTGAGCTCCGGGATGTTGAGCCGACATCGTGATCTGACCATCTTAATAATTCATTGATAAATTAGTGATTTCTTTGTTTCGGCTGATGTACAGTAGTGGTGAAGGTAATCATGTCATCTTGGCTTCTCCGCAGCAGTGGATGCGCCCATTATTCACGGTCCATATGAATTACATCATCTGAAATTTGTTTTTCATTATTTTATATAAAAGCAGACATTTTGCTTTTTATAAGAATTCATTTTTCAAGATGCGCTTAAGTTCACTGAAACCATTACAGAATAGAGCACCCTGTTTGCCTTATTTTACAAAATCATAAGGTTTTGTTGTCATTGTGAGTGCATTTAAAAGTAGATTCTTGTAAAGGCTATGTAGCTTATATAGTTTTATTATATAGTTTGTGCAGTTTGTATAGATGGACCAGGGTAGCAGAGCGGGAATTACATACCATACCATACAAACCATGGTTTACAGCAAAACTCAGACAGATGTCTACAGGAGTGGGGATAGAATCTTGTACAACCATGCCAGTAGCACACTAAGCTGGAAAACCAGTTTTTTTTAGCAAACCGTCCTGCTTCAGTGTATAAAGGGCTGAAAACCATTACTAACTACAAGATGTCATCCCACTACACCTAAAACCTCTCTACACAACCATTAACACCTCTGGTAGGCCTGCAAAAAGGATGCTCATCAGATCTTCTCAGAGACAGAAGAGAAGGAAATCTACAGGCCCAGATGGCATTACACCAGCTTGATTGAAATCCTGTGCTAACCAGCTGGCCCCCATCTTCACAAGGATCTTCAAATGATCACTGGAGCTATTTGAAGTCCCTTCCTGCTTCACTTAATCATCCCTATTCCAAAGAATCTCAAAAACAAAGGACTTAATGACTACAAGTTGCCCTAACCCTTGTTGGGTGAAAAACTAGTGCTGGCTTATCCGAAAGTCATTATTTGGCCCTTAATGGAACAAGTTCCGTTCCGGGAGCACGTTCGTAAGTCCGATTTGTTCTTAAGTCTGACAAAGTGTGTTTGTGAGCTCTTTTCATTCATTTCAAAGGCGTGTAAGACTCAATGTAAAGCATACCAATCCACTTGACCAAATCTGTCCCCTTTCCCCACACTGCCTAAATAAAAATGAAATGCACAGTAAAATGTTGTCTCTGTGCCTTCAAATTACGAGGGGAATCCTGGACAACATTTGTCTCAGAGCTGTTTTTAATTGTATTGGATAGTGAACTCTGTTTTGTTGAGGATTTTCCGAAATTAGGATTATTTATCATCAGGACAGCTTTACAGAATAGACATTTTTCACCATCATGCTACCAGACTGATTCGTTGAAACCGGCTCATGAGGTCGACTTATTTCTCCCTCACCCCCTCATGCACACACAAACAATATACTGGAATTTGTATACATTTTATACATTTACTTAAACACCAAAATATTATTTATGCACAATACATGTGAGCCACTTCTAATTAAACCGCAAGTAGAACCGTCCATGCTTATCTGCAGGAATAACTGCACTTCATCCTGCAACATGTGTATGGTCCAGTCAGGGACTTATTTAAGGGTCTTGTTTGTGGACTTCTCTACGGCTTTTAATACAATCATCACACCCTGCTCCAGACCATACTACCCAGTTCTCTGTTTCTAGCTCTATCTATCAGTTGGTCACCAGCTTGCTGACAGACAGCTGCTCACACAGTTCATTGAATCTGTCCTGTGCACTTCAATAACTGTCTGGTTTGGCATCTACAAAATCAGACATCAGAAGACTACAAAGGATGATTCAGACTGCTAAAAGAATTATCGGTGCTCCCCTGCCCAACCTTCAAGAACTGTATTTATACAGAGTAAAGAAAAGGGCTCAAAATATTACTTTGGACCCCTCACATGCAAGCCATCTTCTCTTTTTGCCATCAGGTCGGCGTTACAGAGCACCAAACACCAATACAGCCAGACACAAGAACAGTTTTCTTCCCAGGCAATCTCCCTCATGAACAGTTCTTCCCACTATGCTATACATACATGTGCAAAAAAATTTTTTGTGTACAGTAGGTGATGTACTGTGTAATGCCACTGATATTTATTTAATAATACATCCAATTCCTTTTTTTTTTTTTCGTTTTGTGTTGTGTGTGTTGGTGTCAACTCTGAAAGCTTCAGTCACCAAAACAAATTCCTTGTATGTGCAAGTCTACTTGGCAATAAAGCTCTTTCTGATTCTGTTCTGATCAAGGATCCATGGAATGCACTGGAATTAGTTCCATGCATAAAGCCTTACAGCACAACCCACAGCACCCAAAGGAACCGCTGCCAATGTGAGGTCTTGTGGAGTCATGCCCCACTGTTCCAGTGCACAAGTGGAACCGGTACAATATTGAGCTTAATGTTTTGCAATTTAATGTTTAATGTTATGCTGTTATGCTTGATCGTGTGTGTGTATATGTCTGTATGTATACAGTATAATTTTTTTAAGCTCCTAAGATGTGCAGTTTGGTAGGTCTGAAACGGGTCAAAAGGGCTAGATGTTTACATGTAGTATGCATAATAATCCTTTCTACTGAATGAGCTTTTGGAACTTTGCCTAGGCAAAGAAAGATCCTCCTACTGAGTAAGAAGGAGGTGCACTACACATATAACAGCATCTGCTGATAGAACTGATGACTGGGAAACCAAGACCTGGTGAAAGGGTTTTCAATTTCCCTGCACAAGACTTTTTTGTTATTGTACACTGCTGAGATGACAGAAATAAATGCTCCTGTGGATGTGGAGAGGACACAGCTTCTACAGCTGGCTGTCAGAAGAGAGTGGACAACACTGAAGCAAATTCTAAATACCTTAGAAAAGGGAGATCCTGAAATCTCCCAGGTAGATGAGGTGAGTGTACAGTATTAATTATTACAGTACTATTATTAAAGCTATGTAAACTCTGCACTAATTGTGATATTGTACAGTACAACTAAAATAGAAAAATGATTTGTTTTCCTAAATTTTTATTTTATACCTTTGCGTTTGTGTTACTTTTATGTAATATATACGTAACAGACATAAGAAAGAGAAAAAAAGAAAGAAAGAAAGAAAGTTGTTTTGTCCTCACCATGAAATTTCCATTTCTCGTTACAACTTTATAAAAAATCCCACCCTGGACACGATTTTGACTGAAGGAAGATCACCAAGAATGTGTTTATTTATAATATAATAGATATTTCGCTCTGAGATCTTAAATAAAAAAATCAGCAGTTTCATTGGCATTTTAAAAGAGATAGGTGTCAGTGCAAGTGTCAGTGTAACTTAATATAATAGGTTAAAATCTTGAAATGCAAGATGAAAATAATAAAAAGAAATCAGAACTTTATCCCACGTAAACTGTATAAGTACAAAAATGTATCAAATTTGTATTTTATTAAGTTGTGTTAAAATAGACCATTTGAACATACTGGGATTACTTGTCATAAATAAAAGGCTTCCCTTTCTTTATTGCTTAAAGACTTCAGGCCTGAGTCTTTTGATGATTGCTGTACAAGAGAACCAGCTTCATGTAGTAGAGAGATTGCTAGAGCTGGAAGTGAATCCTGGAGAAAAGACCAAGGTAAGGACACCTACAGTTACAGTACATACCCAATAAAGGCAATTGACAAACATTGTCGATTAGGGAATTTTCTGTTCCCTCACCTATGTAAATGCTACATTCAGCTGTAATCACATGCAAAGAGGCCTATATTTTGACATTTTTTAAAGAACTGAAAAGGTTCCCATGCACAATTCTGGATATAAAAATAAATATTTTTTGGCCAAGGATCAAGATCATCACCAAATCTGCATATAAGGAATTTTACTATGGTGTGTGTTATAGCTAACTTGAGTAATAAACAATAGTATTATCATGGTACTTGATAGTGAGACGCTACTTACTAAGTACAATTTGTACTTTCAAAACAGGCAGTACCATATTAGATACCCAATAAACTTTAATATTCACTGTGAATATAAGAAGCATAATGGTATTGCCCAAAGTACTGTGCATTAACCCTTGGAGGATACCGTGATGGGTAAAAATGCTCCACAGAGATTACCATATACATATTATTATAATCATGGTTCATGAACATGTAATGTAAAACATATGTTTGAGAGTATTTTTGTACATGTTCCATTGTACCATACTACAGTACTGTTGTACCAAATATGTACCATTGCAGAACCCTATACCATGTACATGGTGCATGTACTATATCAGCAAAAAAGTACCATAATATTGTCAAAAATACAAAGACGACCAATGTACCTAAACAATGGTAAAAGTTATTATGGGAAGAATTCATGTCACCTAAATATGTCTGACTGAAAAGATCCTCTAGATAATTTGAGAACGTATCTTTATTGGCTGGGTCCAAGTTAAGTGGTGCATAAAGAAAAAATTTATTTCCTTGCTTGAAGTCTAAGAGATTACAATCTGTCACTGATTGCGCTAGGAGTCTGTATGCTGCTAAAGGTCGTTAAGAGTCATAAAACAACATACCATGCCAAGAAGAGTTCTTCATTACTGTCTTGAAGATTTAGTTTCATACACGTGAGGTTATTTGCAAGTTGAGTCATGTAAACTGTAAAAGGAAAGAAAGAAAGAAGTACAGTTGACATGACTCAGACCTAGATTTTCCTGAAAATTCGACAGCACTGTGTTATAACATTCAAAAATAAAAACATATAGCCAGGAGCCGCTGATTTAGCTAACTCCTAGATTAATTCTCAGACTCTGCCAGGGGACTAGGAAATATCCATTGATGGCTAAGTAACCATTTGGGAACATATAGATAACACTAATTATTTTCTGACTTGCTATTTACATTACATATGACATTATTCTTAACGTTACAGAGCAACAACAATGACTGGGATTCTGACTCTGATTACCTACAACGAAATAAAAAATAAAATATTATGCTTTGCTTTTTATTAGTCTTCAATAGAGAAGAATTCTCAAGAATTTCAGATTCGATCATTTTCCTTTAAGCAAAACAAACATGATAATCTTTGCAGATCTCCTTTGTACTGCAGAGGAAACTGTTAAACTTGACAATCCAGATCTAAAACGTGAATCTGAAAGTGCAACATAGATTTCCATTTATCATGATCTGGGTTTAGGAATAATCAGGGTTGTCAGGGTTGTAAAAATTAAACTTGTTAATACCCTTTATACCCTTTCAGGGAGTAGTCAGGATCTCCATTCACTGTGCATGACAGGTCTGCAAATAATTAAAAATGATGTAATTCATATTCCATGGTCTTCTTTGCAAACTTTAAATCAATGCAAAATTTCAGCATTTTACTAGTGACCAGATTTTTTTTTTTTTTACTTTTTCTGCATGCCAGTATAAGCCATAAACTTTGTTACTTTAACTGCTTAAGGCTTTCTTTGAAAGCATAGCTGGTGGACACCCAGATCCCTTTTTTTAATGTAGACACTTTAGGTTAGATTTAACTTTATTGTCATTGCAAATAGTACAAGACAATGAAATACAGTTAGCAACTAACCAGAAGTGCATTTTTTGCAGTACAAAATAATTTGCATATATATAAACAGTAAAATGAAATCTTGGACTGCGTGTGCGAGCATTTTTTTGCAAGACGAGCAAATTATTTTAATAAATAATAAAATAGTAAAACGAGCAAGGTCTTTAAAACCGAGTACTGTAATACACATGCGCTTTGTCTGCCGAGTGTCATGTCATCACAACTGAGCCAATGGTTCTTCTCTCTCTTGTATTGTGGGTAATCGTCTCCCATGCTCAGTCTCAGTGTACTGTTTACTATAACACATTGATCATGTGTGTGTACGCACATGTAAAGAATTAGTTTTAATTTTGTGTCCAATTGTAGTGACTGTTCTTTAGTAACTGTACTGCAACAACGGTCTCCATGAAGAATAAAAAGTTAGTTTTTTTTTTTGGGGGGGGGGTGAGTGTGTGAAAGTCTTTCCTACACAGTAGCCCCCGTGCTTCTGCTTCTGCTCTCGTCTATCACTAGTCATAATTCTTTTTAAAGGTAAAGTGCAAAGGTTTTTATTCATTATTTTTATTGAAATATGTTTGGAAAGTGGAACTAATTGTCAGATTTTTTATAATTTCTTATGGAGAAATTCACTTTGACATACAAACACACTTCTGGAACGAATTATCCTCACAATCCAAGGTTTCACTGTATATAGTGATAAAGTGACTCACTATATACAGTGAGTGCAAATTTTATAGGAAGGTGCAATAAGAAATTAAAATTAAAATTTTATTTGTTACATACACAGTCATACACAATATGATATGCAGTGAAATGCTTGTACAACTGCCCATAACCTTAGAAAAAAAGAAAGCTGCAGAGCTTTTTTTCACTATGGTGTTTATCTGAAAGAACCATGACGGATCCTGCATTATGTGAACACCAAGTATCTGAAACTGTCCACTCTCTCCACTGGGCACTCGTTGATTAGAAGGGTGTGGTAGTTCCTCTCCTATTTGTACTGAAGTCTACTATCAGCTTCTTTGTCTTGCTGACGTTAAGGTGGAGGCTGTTCATCTGGCACCAGTTCTCCAGATTTCTAATCTCTTTCTGGTAGGCATCTCAATGTTGTCAAAAATCAGGCCCACCATGACAGTGTCGCCATCAAACTTGATAATAGTGGTGGAGTGGGTAGTGGCCACGAAGTCATAGATATATAATGAGTATAGGAGGGGGCTCAGAACACAATTCAGGAAGGATGAGACATGTCTGCCCATCTTTGATGCCTGTGGTCTGCAAGTTAGGAAATTGGAGAAGGTATTGTATGCTATGATCAAGAACTTGCAATTGTAAACAGTAGTTGCAATTGTATACAGAAAAAAAAAGTTATATACCATAAATGCAATGATTTTAGATATATACAATAAGGAAGATTTTTTATAACATGTCAAATAAATAAAATATTGCTTAATGATAAATTTAAATGGAAATGCGTACTGCTAACAGGTTGATTATGTGTTTGTGTTGTACAGGATGGCCAGACTGCATTGCACATCGCTGCTTTCTGCTCAAAGGATGACATTGTGAAGCTCCTAGCAAGCAAAACAGACCCAAATACTCCAGGAGGGGTGAGATCAGACCACCCTTTATATCTTATTGGATATTTTACTCCTTTTCTGTGTTATCCCTCATCTGTTCTCTTGATGTCTGTTTATTTATTAGGGTAGGCATTTTTGGTGTGCACTTATCTGCGCCAGCACCATCTATGGTGGCAATTTCTTTACACTTAAGTTACAATATAATATAACCCACAGTATTATAAGATCGATATAGAGACCAGTGATAACACAATAAATGCAAAAATATAATCAAATTTTCACAATCACACTGGTGATAAAGTGGTACGGTTTATTTCCTGAGGGGATTTTCTGAAACAGGTGTGTTCACGGGTGTGTTCTGTCAATAGTGGTTTTCTCAGCTCACATCTTGGCCCACTTGTCATGTTGCTCAATAAATCACTGCTGCCAGCAAAATGATAGTATGATATATGACGATAATAAAATGCTCTCCATAATGAATCTGTAAAACTAAGACTGAACATGCTGCAGGTCTTTGACTACCCGTAGGTGGTTTTGAGGCTGCTAACCAATTTCTTTGCCTTTACCAGGGGAATATCTGTGTTGTGGTTTAGGCATTTCCTTATTGTCCCTTACAGTAGAGAACAATTAAGCATTCTTTTAGCATGGCCTCTCAGCTAGGATCAAGAATGCTTTTGGGCATGCCAGATGGACCACGCAGACACCAGCCCAGATAAGGAGCTCAGTATTCCAACCATAACCCTCTCAGGAGCCTTCTCATACCCAAAGTGCACTTTCGTTGATCCAATGCAGTTGGAACTATAAGACTAATTTAGCCATTGTATGAGCTAGATGTGTTGCCTCTAAAAGGATAAACCAGGTCACTTTAGGTCAGCCTGTCCTCAGGAACCACCTTTAGCCCTAAAGATTCATGCACAAGGTGATACAGTTTCATCCATTTCCAGGAGACCCCCTATTTATTGCAGAGAGGGGATTTTAGCCAGGTTAACTGCCCATAACTTCTCACATCAACTTGTAAGCTGGTTTGTTTATTAATCAGTGCCCACAGTGTCATTTTACATACCTTCCTAGCAGTCCTATACCCTCTGCTTCTGAGATCTCAAATCCTAAAAAGTTTGAAATTTCGTTTTCAATTAAAAAAAAAAGGGCCACAGCATTGCCACCCCATTGCCCTTAAGACTGCAGCATTGACCTTCTACCAGAAACCTTATCCACACAACAACAAAAAAATCTCTACCTCTGCTACAGAGACCACTACTATTGAGGAATGCAGGAAGGATTCATTTACAGCTAGTATAATCTGACTTTCCACCTCTCCTGTGGGTGTTTGGTTTTTCTTTGTGTGCAACAGGGTTTGGGCTTCATCCTGGTGTTAATGTCCAATGTTTTTTAATTGCTTCAGCAGGCCAATATTCTCACAAATTTAGGCATTTGTATCATCTACCTTCTAGTTCACTATATAGCCCACATTCCTCAGATGATTCAGATTGATGCCTGTGGATCTACTCCTTTTTTCTCCAACATCAGAATTTGGCACTTAGGAATTTACATGTCATGCCAGCAGGCATGGTTACAGTAATATACTGTATATAAGCAATTCTTGAGTTAAATAATGTACCTTTTTCTGGAAAAGAAAAAAGAAAAAAAAAACAATAAAAACTGAACTAGCATTGCTGCCAGGTTTGGTGCAACTAAAATCAATTTTAGGCGTAGCATCTCTCTGCAGCTCACAATGCACACAACTTTATCTTTAAGTATGTTGTTCGATAATTACTGAGATGTTAACTAAACTTAATAGAAATGGTACGTTGTTATAAAAAATTTCATGCAAATGCAAAGGTTTAAGGAGTTATATTTATCATCTTCATCTTTTTATTTCCCTTGGCTCTAGCCCAAGGCTCAGCTGCCACTGCATTACGCCGCTTCTCGACCTGATGATTTTTTTAATGTGGTGCACAGTCTGCTCAAATTCTCCAACACAGATGCACGTGATACACAAGATGAGGTAAATTCCTAATTGTAATACAGTACAGTGTCAATTTAAATTCTCATGTGTCAATCCACAATTAGTCTTAAATTCTCATGACTATTAGCCTTTTCTGGCTATTTTGGTTTTGGGGTTTGTCTCTTTTTAAGCTTTAATTTTAAGCTTGTGGCTCGTTAAACACAGATGTAATCATGGGTTAGGTGTAGAATGGATATGGTCAGTTCAAATGGCAGTGGGCAGTGGTTGCTCAGTCGGTTAAGGCTGTGGGTTACTGGGTTACTGGTCAGGGGTTCGAGCCCCAGCATCGCCCCAGCATCACCAAGTTGCCACTGTGGAGCCCTTGAGCAAGGCCCTTAACCCTATATGCTCCAGGGGCGCTGTAAGCTAGCTGACCCCGCGCTCCGCCCCCAGTTTCCTAATTGGGATATGCGAAAAAGACATTTCACTGTGCTGTAAAGTACATGTGACAAATAATTGAATATTCTTCAAATGACATATAAACTGCAGGAATATTTAACAGTATATTCTTGTCTTATCTTGCAAGGTTTTCCCAAAATGTCATTACATTGATTTGAAAAAGCGGTTTTATCTTTAGAAGTAAAAGTGAATGCACCTATGTTACCTACCCTACAAACATGAGTATTTTAAATAACATAGCATAATTAAATTCAACGAGAGGGGGCAGTGGTGGCTTAGACAGTTGAGGCTCTGGGTTGCTGATCAGTGGGTTAGGGGTTTGAGCCCTTTCAGTACAATGGGTCCTCGGTCAAGACCCTTAACCCTATGCTTCATACAACATAGCCACTGCATGCAGTATCGGGCCCAAGTCCAGCTATAAATATATGAGGTTTGTAAAGAGATTCCTGGAGATTGTGAAGATAAATAAATAATAAATAAATAAATAAATAATAATAATTATATATATATATATATATATATATATATATATATATATATATATATATATATATATATATATATATAAAGCATTTATTCATAAATGCATCTAACTGTCTTAAATGTTTACTTTTTTAGTTTACTTTTAGGAATACTTTTGTTCTTTGCCTTGTATCAAATTAACAGTGTGGCACTGGGTAGTATTTTTTCCTATTTTTTTTTGTGTGCCTTCAGGATGGATACATTCCACTGTTGCTGGCTGTCAAAGCTGGCAATGTTGGAATTGTCAAGGAGCTCCTCTCAGACCGTTCAGAGTCACAGCTGATGGCCAAGACAAAAGTAAGGACAGTGCTGTCACAAGCCTTCAGTGCTTTTAAAGGGGTTATAGAAAATCAAATGAAAACATCAACAGATTATACTGATTCAGACTTTCTATTTTAAAATTTCTATAAGAAGTGTTAAGGAAACAGAAGAATTTGCTAATCCTGTAGGTTTTTCTAACCCAAATATTTGTCTGAAATTAATTTAATATTATGACTATGATTATAATATAAAGACCTGTTGATTATCTGTATCGTACCATTAGGAAAATGGAGACACGGCTCTGCACATCTGCTGTCGAAGAAGGCATGCTGATATGGCCAGAGTGCTGATGGAATTCAATGTAAACCTTAACTGCCAAAATGTAAGGAGGCAATACCCATATATTTTGTAGATACATTTTGCGGTCTGAAAAAGATTTTTGTAATGGATTCAGAAATAAATAAAAGGCTAAATGTGTACCAGTAAATATTCCAAATATCAATATAAAGGCTTTGACTTAAAGTGCAGTAGATGGTTTAGCAATTCAAATGATTTTGTAAAATTCATATTGTAAAGATATATGTAATACTAGTTAAGGGTCCTGCCGTTGACAGGAAAAGTGTTTGTAGAAATAGTTAAAAGGTTAAAGCTAAAACTAAGCTCATCAGCTTTAGCTTAATCAGTTATATTAGTATTTCAAATCTCTTGTTAATTTCAAATCATTAACAACCAAATCACTCCTTCAGCCACCGCCCGCAATCTTGGGGTAACCGTGGACAATCATCTGTCAATTTCCCCAAACATCACTAACCTTACTCGCGTTTGTAGATTTATTCTTTACAATATCAGAAGAATTCGTCCTCTGCAACTGATCCAGAATGCAGCAGCACGTCTTGTTTTTAACCTTCCTAAGTTCTCCCACACCACCCCACTCCTCCGCTCCCTGCACTGGCTTCCTGTAGCTGCCCGCATCAAATTCAAAACACTGATGCTTGCCTACAAAGCTAAAAATGGCCCAGCACCCACTTACCTCTCTGCGCTAATTACACCACGTACTGCACCACGTTCCCTCCGATCATCCAGCACTGCTCGCCTCATCCCACCATCTCTCAGAGTCAAGGGCGACATTCATCCAGGCTCTTTTCTGTTCTGGCACCTAGGTGGTGAAATGAGACTTTGACCATCTTTAATCGACGACTCAAGACGCATCTGTTTCTCCCCCCCCAAAAAAAAAAAAAAAACAAGTCTTCCCATTTCTGTTGGACTAATGGCACTTAGTTAATATCCTGGTTAATCCAGTGTCAGAATGTATCCAATGATGTAAACTTTAAAGCACTTTTTGTAATTCACTCTGGATAGGCAGAACTTTCTGCCTAACTAATGAATACAAAGAAACAAAATGTTTTAAGGTTAAGTATCATTCGACTAACTTACTTAATCCAGTGAGTTCAAATCCAAGAAGAATATATATTAAGTCACTTGAGTGAATTTTGTCTATTTATTGTATGGCCTTTACTGTATACAACATTGTGCATCCTTGTATTTCACACTTTGAGGGTGTAAAACACTGAATTAGTTTTAAAAGTATTAATAAAAAGCACTAAATTCTGTGACATGATCTGACACATAACTGCTCATAATTTCATTCTACTCAACATTTTGATTAAATTTATGGCACAGGTTTAACTTTAGAAAAATACCTGAGTACTGCCAAAGTTTCATTAAATTCTGTCCAATGTATCATTGAAAGAGTGAGTCCTGACCAATGTACAGAAAAAAAAACTTTCTTTTATTAATATCGATTGCTTCAGAAATGTTTGTCTGATTTGACAAAAATATAGCATGTACTACCTCAATCTATCATACTGGACTTAACAGAGTAGATTATTCCTTACCAGAGTGCAAAATTAGGTATGTATTTTAAAATAGTGACCCTAATGAATTTTAGGAGTATGCTTGGTTTATACTGTAGTACAGTAGTACAACATCAAATGGTTCATTGAGCAGCCTGTAATTGGTTTATTCACACAGGATGAAGGGCAGACTCCTCTTCACATAGCAGCCTGGGAAGATGATCAGGCAATGCTGAAGCTTTTCTACCACAGGACAGCAAATCCCAACATTGCAGACAAGGTAAGAAAAAGAGCTGCATCTGGCATTCGCAAAATTATATTTTTCTAGCCATAATTTTCCCTATAATGGATTCCTTTCCCTATCAGCTGGGCAGATGCCCTCTGCACATTGCAGCTGAACGAGGCCACACTACTGCAGTTGAAGTCCTCACTGAGTTACTCAACTCAAATGTGCTGGAAAGAACCAAGGTAAATCAATGTTTTGCACACTCGTGAAAAGTTTTACTCATTACATTTACTCTAATTTACTGTGGTCCTGAATAAGAGTAATAATATGATAAGAGTATCTAGCATCAGAAAAAGTCAAAAGCATGGACAGGAAAAATGTTTAAGAAAATGCACAGTTCCGAGCAAACACTGATAACAAACTTCAAGATTTCACATAGGGTGTGAAGCTCATGTGGAGCTTCTATAGCAGGACAACAGGAAGTATGCTAAAATTAGATAAGGATTGATGTTGATGGTCTGTGGTGGAAATGGTAGGCAATCTATAAAGAATAATACAAGAAGAACAATTAAACTTTGGATTGCAAGTATAATTCATTCTGGAAGCATGCTTGTTTAGCATGTGTTGGGGGAAGTTACTTTTTAAAGCAACTACTACATTACAAAATTACGGTCATTAAAAGGTAATCAGTTAAATTAAAGCGTTACTTTTTGATAAAAGTAACTAGTTGGAGTACTTTCCCATTGCAGAAAATGAAACCTCTTTTGTGATTCCTCATGCATGTTGTTGTAGTCAAGACCTTTATAATTATTTTACCATCATCAGTCAGCGAAGTTTGACTCTACTAATACCCCTATCTCACATACGTGTTTTCACGGATTTACAGCTAGCATTCATTCCCAACACACAATAACGGGTTGGAAATGACTGCTGTCTGGCTCATGGATTACATAAATTGTCTGAATAATGGATTACATCTTTGAAAAAATAACTAAATAACTGAGTACTTAAATATCGGACCCAGCGCGTTAGATTACTCGTTACATAAAGAAAAAAAAATCCAAGTACACTAATGTGTTACTTTGTAACTCATTACACCCAACACTGCTTGTATATCAAATAACTCATATATCAAAGTTTATATTAAGTTTCTCCAGAAGAAATAAGGAAAACGCCAATAATTCATTCCCAAAATATTCCCAAAAAATTATTAATACAAAATATAAATACAAAATATAAATATAAAGTAATAATAAAACAAATTAACCTGCATTTTACATTTGAAAAGAATCGTGTTAGACAAGAGCAGAGGCAGGTGCAGGGGGGCTACTGGGTGACGACTTTTACACACACACACACTGTTGAGCACTGTTGAACTGTACTGTTGCAGTACAGTTATTAAAGAACCGTCACCAAACTTAGATACAAAATTTTAAGCACACACACGGTCCCAACTTTATAGTAAACAGTACATTTGTGCACAATTGTTGACCATACGAGTGACGTACGCGCACTGAGACTGCGCATGGGAGACAATGCGTACTACAGTATTTGTATATAAGACCTCGCACGTTTAGCAAGTTATTTGCAATACAAGGTTCCAATGTACGTATACAAGGTACATTTACTCTAGCATCTATTCATATAGAAATTTTTTATGAAAATTGTGCTGATAAGCAGCATACAATGGTTTACAGATAACTAATTATTTATCTTAAATTGACTAATGGTGTCACTTTTTATTGATATTATCTTTCTGATGGTTCATGGTGCAGGATGGGAGCACATTGCTGCATATTGCTTCTCAGTGTGGCAATCTAGAGATGCTGCAGTCATTGCTAAAGAAAGGAGTACCATTACACATGGCAGACAAGGTATAAAACTTCATAGATTTGTAACTTAAGGATTGCATCAGTGCTGATCTGTTATTCTTGTTGTTATTGCCAGTCAGGTGCAGTGTGTTTGCATGTGGCTGCAAAGTTTGGTCACAAAACTGTAGTGCAAGTTCTACTCCAGAGGGGGTTGCATGTAGATGCCACCAATAAAGACGGACTGACGGCGCTCCACGTTGCTGTAGAAAACTGCAAGCCTAAAGTTGTGCAGATCCTATTGGGCTCTGGTGCACAGGTGCAGCTCAGAGGAGGGAAGGTAATGGGGTCTCTGTTATTAAAACTATTTCAGCAATAACGGCAGTCATTAATTTTTGTCTTTTTTTTTACCCTAATGAACCTGAAAAATCCCTGGCAGAGCATGTGACAATAAATTTTAATGAGTCGGCAACTTATCTAGTCAAATAGCTGTAACTCATGACTGTTTGCATGTTTTCACTTAAAAGTATATACTACGGTTGGGGCCCACATTGTCGCTTAGTGGTTAGAAAAGTCACCTTGCATATCAATGAGTATGTACATGTGTGCCCTATGATGGATGAGCACCCCACCCAGGGTGTACTCCACCTTGTGCCCTAAGTCTCCTGGGATAGGCTTCAGCCCTTCAGCAGACGAAACCAACGAGATGTCAAGAAAAGCCTACATAACCAACTAATTTTTTTCCCCAAACATGAATTTGAATGTGATTTGAATATGATCATGTTGATGAGACTTCAATGTTAGATTTACGCAATATCGCTTAATATGGCCACTACCAAGTTTGACCACTTTCATACACAATTACTGTATGTTAACCTTTTTTCTCTTTAAACCAGGAAACAGATCATCATGATATCCAGTACAAAGACATCATATAACTTATAACTATAGCATATGCAGTCACAATGCACCTGTATACTGTATATTGCACCTATATATATTTCAGACCTGTGGGAACCAGTGTTTCCTGCAGGTCTGAAATATACCTGATTGATGTGATGGCCAGCAGAGCCACACAATACATATGACCTTTAACACGATATTTTGATTTATTTTATATTTCTTTTTTTTCTTTTTATATTAAATTTCACATTTCTGAGATCTGACCTAAATCTGCTGCCCTTCATCTACCCAAATGTAAAAAGTCAGACAAAGTAAAAACAAAATAAGAACTAAACACTGTTGAGTGTACAAAGATGACACTAATTGTCATGTGCACATTTTATGAGTTCTACATTTAGGACAATGGGAGGAAACCGGAGTACCCAGAGAAAATCCTCCAAACACAGAGAGAACATGCAAACTCCATGCACACAAACCCAATGTAGGAATCGAACTGGACACTGAAAGTGCAAGCAGACAGTGCTACCCACTAAGTCACCATGCTGGCAAACTGTAATTTAAATTTGTCATTATTGCAATTAACATTTTTTGAGCCAAACTAATTTCTTTGTTGATGTACTGTACATTAAAATAATTGCGGTAAATGAGTTTAAAAAAAATCATACCGTAAATTGTAATCTAAGTATAAGTCAATTATGATTTCTGTATTGCTTCTGCAGGCCCTGGAGATGCCTCTGCATATAGCAGCCAGGGTGAAGGATGGTGAGAAGGTGGCAGAGATGCTATTGAAGAGTGGAGCAGAGGTCAACACAGAGCAGGATGTAAGAAAAACATGACATGACATGTTTTATTTTTTATTTTTTTAAGTAAATGGGACTGCTTAGTCAGTTACAGACCACATTGGATGAGAGAAATTATTATGGTTGCTTGGAGGTTTATATATATATATATATATATATATATATATATATATATATATATATATATATATATATATTTTTTTTTTTTTTTTATTTTTTTTTTAAGAATGGTGAGACTGCAATGCACATTGCAGCATGCCATGGAAATCTGCAGACAATGGGGACCTTATTAGAAGAGGGAGCTGATCTCACCTGGAGATCCAAGGTATGCCACTCTGGTGCAAAGTCGAATAATTCGTCTTAATTTTACGAAATGTACTTAAAGTGTCCAGACTTGTATGCAGTATTGGTTTCCAGTATTGGTTTAAAAGGAGAGCAGAGCCCAGGGCTTCTCAAAATCCAGACTAAAATGCCAATTGAGACCCAGCCCACATCAAATCAGGAATGCAATAGTGTAATAATGTGTACTGTAATGTTTCCTACTCTTATAATAAAAGTCTTATACTTTTCAATGTATATTAAATACATTGTAAGTTTTGTAGTCTATCTGGATATCGTTACAGCAATCTTGGCCCAGGTTCTTATAAAAAAAAAGAAAAAAAAACCTTGCCTGGCTCCAACCCCTATGATTGAGACTAACTACAGGGCTATCTCTAAACTCCCATCCATTGCTAAGGAGTTGTTAAAAGTTTTCTTCACTCAGGTCTGAACACATCTGAACAATTTGAACATCTATAATAAATTCCAGTGTGCAATTAGAGCAGTACACAGTACAGAACCTGCCATATTAAATGTTTATAATGATATCCTGCTCAATATCGACTCGGTTTGAGTCTTATTAGATCTCAATGCAGCCTTCAACCGATCAGGATATTATTTTAAAGCCCTTAAAGGTTGAAGTTGGTTTGCCCTATGTTACAGTAGGATGGTTCACCTCTTATCTAAGCAAAAGAACACTCTCAATACGAATAGAAGAATATTCTTCAACCATCGCTCCTGTGACCTATAGTAGTATACCTCAAAGCTCAATTTTAGGACACCTGTTATTTTCATTATACACACTCCACCTTGGCTGCATCTTCACTGTCCCTATCACTGTCATGCAGACGACTTATTGTTGTGCTATACCTGCTGACACAGGCCTAGTGCAGCTTATTAAACCGTCTTGATGATATCAAATGCTGGATGGCAAGAAGCTTTTTGCAAATAAAGGAAAATAAAACTGAAGTATTTTAATTGTATTTGATCCCTCCAGCTTAATTACTAGACTAGCTCTTGGTCCCATGTCTTCAAATTTGCACAATGAAATTTAAATTTATGGTGTATTTCTGGATGCATTCTTAAATTTTAACAAGCAATTCAGTAATGTGGTAAGGGGAAACATTTATCAAGTCAGCAGCAAAGCAGCAAGTCAGCAGCAAAGCATATTTTATCTCAAGAGGACCTAGAAACTGTCCTTGCTTTTAACACTTCCCGGACTGACTACTGTAACTTTCTATTCATTTTGCTACATTCGATTCTGACTTATTAAATATATAATGGATTTTTCCAGGTTACTTTTGTTTTTAAAGCCATGAATAGTCTAGCCCCTGAATACATCAGGGATTTGCTATCCCAATATTTGGCCACAAGATCAGCAAGTTTGAGAACAGCTCCTTTTAGTTGAGCACGCTAATTTAAACAGGTAACATGGCTTTTGCATTCGCTGCATCTAGGTTTTGGAATCGACTCCTTGATCGCATGAAGTCTGCTCACACTGTTGACACCTTTAATTCAAAGCTGAAGGCCTATTCTCATTTACCTTTAGTTTAGGTTAAAGGTTGCCCAAGATCAAGTCCAATTTGTTCTTTTAAATTAACTTTTATGCTTGTTATTCATTTTACGTTTATTTATTTATCTATCTATTTTTATTATGTATTTTACTGACTTTTTATTAACTTTTATAATACTATATTTTTGTGTTTTGTTTCTCATCTTATTTTGTCTTATCCCATGCGTTTTGCATTCTAGGATTATGAACAGTTGTAAGTATGTACAGTATAGGTAGTCTGTTGGTAAGCACATTGGGTCAACTGCTGTTCTTTAAAATGTTCTATAAATAAAATGACCAGACTTGCATATATGAACAAAACCAGAAGAAGATTTTTACCATGTTCTATATCTGTGCTTGCATGTTTATTTAGGCAGAGGAGACCCCGCTCCATGTGGCCGTACGTCACTGCCATGCTCACATAGTTGTGTGGATCTTGGAGTATTTGACCAGGGAAAGACATCGAAAGGGGACAGAGCTCTGTGTCCGTCAAGCGAACCAGGTGATTACCAGAAATTGAAAATGAATAGATGTGTATTTCCAAATAATAATAATTGATTTATCCTGTGGGAATAATGGTGGCATAGGGATTTGCACTATGGCCTCACACTTCCATGGTCGGGGGTTCAATTCTAGCCTCTGCATGCATGAAGTTTGAGCGAGTGTGTGTGAGCCACCTATGATAAATTGGCACCCTGTCCAGAGTGTACGCTGTTTCTTGCCCTAAGTCTCCTAGGATAGGCTCTAGGGCCCCACAACCCTATAAGCAGAATTAGGCGGTATAAAAGATGAATGGATATAAAAGATTTATCCTGCAACACCATTGCTGAATGTTAAAATTGTGCATCACAGAAAGGAGAGACCACCCTGCACCTGGCAGCTGAGATACAGAAGAACATTGTGCATAGAGATGATGAGGACGTCCAAATCATTAGGACTCTGATGGAGTATAATGCTGACATTACAGCAGCTACCAGAGAGGTTAGTGTCAAACACCAGTCTTTCACACATTAAACCAGGTCATGAGCTGTATAGTAAATGGTTTGTATTTATGTTTACATTTATATTTGTGGCATTTTTAGATGCCTTTATCCAGAGAGAATTACAGAATTGCTCTGAAGTCTCTATAAGTAAATACAGTACACTACCAGTCAAAACACACCATCTAATTCCATGGTCTTTCCTGATTTTTATTTATTTTTACATTGTATAACAATTCTAAGGACATCCAAAATATGCAATCGTTTCCTTAGAACAGTTAATATTGAGTCTGATGCTTATGCTTTGTAAAGCCTTCATAAAAGCTTCAATCTAGGTGTTGTTTGTTAAAAATGATTTTTGAGGCTGATAACTCTAAATTAATACTTCTCTGTAGCAGAGTAATGGAACTACACAAGGAACTTACATGTTTTGGTGTTGCTTTCCTTGGATGGTCTTCATCAGAGCCAGTTTGATTCTGGTGATTGATGGATTTTGTAAATGCACCTGACAATACAGGACTATTCCAGAAAAGCTGACCTTCATGTCTTAAAATAATATTTGACTGTTGTTGTTGTGATTGTTCCCTAATTACCCAATGTCATAGGTATTGTTTTATAGTTTTGAAATCTCCCATATAGTTTACAAATGTTATTATATGTTGTGTCCAAACTTTTGACTGGAACTATACATCCTGTACTGTATATACTGGATTACTAAGTCACTATTAAAGGCTTTAAGTGCATTAGTCTAAAAAATCTTTTGTGTAGGATTATATTTGTATTTACTATTTTATGTTATTCAATTCCAAGGTTATCAACTGTTTTCTTGGGTCTGTTTAAAGTCAATATCACAATAATTAAAGTCTTCTCACACATTAAAATACTGCATAAATAACCCTGGTTTATTTTATGCAATAACTTGTTATAATTATGAAATATATTATTTTTATATAATAATACAGCAATTTCAAACAACTAAAACTATCACCAACAGAATAAGATATTTGGAAGCATTAATGGGAATGTCCCTAAATAAAAATATCACTTGTTTTATAATAATTAAGTTTTTTTGTTAAGATGCAGCAAAACAACTTTTCAGAACTGGAGAAACAGAAGACGATGTAAAGGATATACTATCCTGGATGAATATAAATGTCGAATTATCTGGGAATTTGCACATTTTACTGGCCCACTTCAGGGGACACAGGCAACTCTGGAATCACTTTTTAATTCTTGTATTTGGCAACTTGGCACGTTATACAACAATTGTTCAAAGTGGATTCAACTAGTGTGGTCGATAGCCTTAAATAAAAAAACACAAATAAAGGAATACATCACTACTTCTGATGAAATGAAAACAAATGCAACAACAAAATACAGTTTAAAAAAGCTTAACATATACTATTTCATTAACCGTTTAAGCAAACATGTAATATATGCCATCATGTTACATTTTTTTGTGGATACATGGAATCTGCACTTTTAACATAACAAACTTTTAACATAACAGTTATAGCATAACATAAGTTACTGTTTCTCTTCTATCCTCCCAAATTCTGATAAAACATAAAATACTGTTTTTGACTACTAGGTCTGACAGTAAGTACTGTACAGTGTATATAAAGCAATTATTTTTAAATAAATTAACCTTCAAAATTTCAATACAGGTGGTTTTCTAATGGCAGCACAGCAACTTAGTACTTTGTAATGCTTCCTTGAGCGTTCATATCTGTGTGCATGAAAGTTGTATGTTCTCCCCATGTGTGGTGGGTTTTCTCCACATAAATTGTTTTCCCCCCACAGTCCAAAGACATGCAGATTAGGCTAATTGGTGATTCCAAATTTTTGCTTTTTTTTTCCTTCATTGTCTGTGGTCATTGTCATTGTTTTTGTTTTCTGTAGAAGGGAGAAACTCCAATCCACTACTGTGCCAGGATTGGCAATGTTGCAGTGCTGCAGGAGATGCTCAATAATGTGCCCAGCAACTGCCTACAGACAGCCATCAACAAGCAGGACAAGGTACTCATGCTCCACCAACACGGCCTATTGCCAATTGTTCAGGTCTAGGCTTACCTAATGAATGAATGAATGAATGAATGAATGAATGAATGTATGTATGTATGTACTGTATGTATGTATGTGTTTTAAAATTTGAGTCAGATGACTACCTGAACTTACTAAATGACTACCAAATCTTGCCACCAGTGATTTATTTTTTCCTTCACAGATGGCACAGACATATTTCAGGTTTTACATTGTGAAATTGATATTGTTTTCTTATGACTGTGTCTTTGTATGATGCTTGTACTGTATGTTTGTGTGAATGACAGACTGGCAGGTCTCCACTGCTTTTGGCAGCTGAGCTGGGACACATGGAGGTAGTGAGGCTGCTGCTGGAAAGAAATGCCAGAGTGGATGTGTTTGATGAGGTTTGAGGATTAATGTGACTCTTAACTTTATACCACAACCATGACTGTGGGGTATTGGGCCAATTGCCAAACTGAATATCTGCAAGTGGCAGCTTGGGAAAATGTCACTTTTTTCTTCCTAGAACATAAACTTTCATCACCAGGCATTAAAATGCTAGAATTTTATTTATGAGTCTGTAGTGTTGGAATAGTATATTGTAGAGCCTGTCTAGTTGTAGCATGTGATGAGTTTTTCCAGTCTACCACACATTTGTATATCTACAGTATATGATTTGGCAGCACGCTCATGCCAAAAAGGGATCCTTAAAGCATTCATCTTTAAGGGTTCTACATTGCCAAAGATGTGTGACCTGGAATCTTTTCTGAAACAGGCAAACATACCTATTGGTGTTTTTCTAATATAATCATCAACTAGGTGATGGCTTTTGTACTGATCATTACACATTGCCTCCGAACAGTCACCTGCTTTCCTCATACTATCTCTTATTAAATTATTAGTTTGACAGTAGAATGAAAATTCTATTATAAAACTTGAAAAAAATGTATTGCAAAGGTAGAAATTTTTTGGTAATTTCAATGTGAATTTTGTTTCATTTTGCAAAGCAATAAAACTCCACCTCCCACAGTTTTGTCATAATGGCTGTTTTTAATGATTATTTAAGTATGCAACTTAATATAAAAAAAAAGTTGACAACTGCACCATATCAATGGTATAGGTTTACACAGAACAAAGTCTGTTTGGAAACTATTTGACTGTATAAACATGGTCTCCTAAGGTTATGTTTATAGTTTGTAGTAAACATCTTGGGTTACTGTTTGCTGTAACCCTGTTCCCTGACAAAGCAAGAACGTGAAAACGCTATGGGAAAAGGGTCTCCTTTGACCGGTTGTTGAAGCATACTAACACGCCAACAACACGCCAAAAACTTGGCTTATATAACCTCAGTCAGGTGACATCATCTGATCAGGTACACCTGGAGGGTCTAAACCGGAAACATCCTCAGGTCAATTTTGCCTGAAACGCGTACAGTGCGGCATTGGAGCCTTGAGACCTAGAATTTTCTGAAAGTAATGAACAATCACTTTCTGGCCTAGCTTGATGTTCCTTAGGGTACCTTAGGGTACTTTCAATATGTACAGGAGACAGTTGTGCCTGTATTCTGATTGAATCTTATACGACCCTAAAATACGTTGTCCTGTGAGTGGGAGGGACAACGCTTTTCTGGGCATTGAGTCTTAACCCTAGAGATTAAGATGAGCTAGGACGACATGCCGATGTTGAAGCGCTAGCTCCCGAGACTGAGCCAGTCATGTATATAATTCAAATTACGGATGCCCTGAAACTGTATAGGAGCCAGAGCTGCATCCATGTCTCTTGTATATATGCGGGTTGCTAGGCCAAATGGAAGGACCCAATACAGGTAAGCTTTGCCCCCGAAAGCGAACCTCAGGAACCTCCTGTGTTGTGGCAATATTTCTATATAAAAATATGCATCCTTCAAGTCGATTGCCACGAATCTTCTGATTGGATTAAAAAAAAAAAAAAGATGTTAGATGTCCTGAAAAATGGCAGGAGGCAACCGAACACCTAACATTTCGTTGGTAGGGATTCGAGGGAAGACACCCTTATGATCCTGGGCATTTCATCAGTCTCAGGACCTCTTTTTTAAGATGATAATCCTCAGGTCCAGCCTCAAGTAATTACTCATACTCTCGTTTGTTACGAGAGGAGCATTCTAAGGTGGTAAACTCAAATGAAAGAAGGGAGGCGATCCCCATCAGCGCCCGATCAGAAGAAGCACCGAGGTGTGCTTGAGAAGCGGACGCAAGAGTTTCCCAATCCGGCGAGAGCACGAGAGAAAAGGGTGAACCCATCTCACTATGGAAGTATAATAGTGCCAAAATTCCTTAAAGCAAAATAGCAGGTTGAATTACATGAACTGAAAAAGAACGTGTTGCAATAAAAATGTTTGAATTTTTCTGAATTGCAATTTGATCTGAGTTGAAAAAAATCCTGTTAAAATTACCCCTCTGCCGTAAAAACTATATGAAAAGCAAAGCCGGCGCTGTCATTCACACACGAGAGCGATGGGTTTCCCGCCCCTGTGCTCGGTATTGTTCAGTCACATTCAGTATCAAGATGGGATTAATTTCCTCAGCAGCAGCAACAACATACATGCTGTTTACACTTTGTTAAATTTATATTGCTTATAAATAAAGGTAACCATAAAAACTTTGTAATTAAGAAAACGCAAAGTGTGGATAGTACAATTTATTGTCAGTCTGATTAAAATAAAAAACAATTTTTGTCACAAATAATTTTATGCAACGCAATTACAACATTTCAGTTTCAGTTTTAATATTTAGTATGAAGTCATTAGTCTTCATGTAGTTGTTTAAGCAGTTAGTAGTATATATGTATGTATGAGTGTTTCATATATCTGTATGCAAGTGTCTCATATGTGTGTGCATGAGTGAAGTTTAATTTAAGCCCTATACGGCGCCTCATAAATACCTGTCGCACTGTGACTTTGTCACATATAAAATTGTACATCAATGGCTGCACTGCAATTAACCCCATTTCTATTTTTTATTGTAATTTATATTTTGTATTTATATCCTTTTTATATATCTTGTAGTTTTTGTCCATTGCACTAGTAAGGCCTTGTTCACACGGGCGTTAAGTTTTTGGATAAACAAACTTGCTCTGAACGTCCTAGACGTTTATGTTGCGTTTTGTAGTGGCGCTTGATTGACTTCTACACTGGCGTTCGTTTGTCTCTGTCTAACGTCAGCCTGCAGCCCAAAGTGTAGTTTGTGTGTTAACCTGTGGGGGCAGTGTGTCGGGAACTGGATATGAAAGCCCGCCGCTACTGGGTTCACTCTCTGACTGCACAACGTCGAATTAAAGGAAGTTTTTTTGCGGTTTATGAAAAAATGCGATGAAAATGTTTTTCAACAATTTATTTTATTTTATTTTGCCTTTTTCCGCATTTCCTTATGTATAGCATGTAGGATCATGGGATATATCCGGTCCTCCGAAGCGTAAAATGAACGTGAAGAAAACGAACTAGAAACGGTTTCCTTGCGTTCGTTGGGATTTGAACGGCAAGAAAAAGCTGCATGCAACGTTTTTTTGATGTCGTATAAACTCGCAGCCGGACAAACACACTTCACCAAAGCCCATGTAAACACTCTCACTTATTCCTATGTGTAGAAAACACTCTGCGCTTTGTCCGCGCTCACCGGACGCTACGAACGCAAGAAAAACGCTCGATTTTGATGCCTGTGTGAACAAGGCCTAACTCAGTTCTCACATTACCCTGTGTGCCCTGAATATAAGCAATATATATAGTGTGCAGTCTATAACCTGTCTTATTGTTATTGTCTCTATTGCTGCGGGATTTCTGGAATTTCCTTCGGGATAAATAAAGTATTTATCTATCTATCTGTCTGTCTATATTCTTTGTTTTGAATTGTCCCTATCAGTTTCTGTTTGTCTGCAGTTACTCTGGTGTCACGCGCTGAACCCATGCTGTTTGACTGCTTCCTAAATTAGTTTCTGCTGCTGTACTGAATTTTTCCACAGACTGTACATTACCGAGCGCAGGGGCGGGAAACCCATCGCTTTCGCGTGTGAATAAAACAGCGCCGGCTTTGCTTTTAATATAGTGTTTACGGCAGAGGGGTATTTTTAACTCATTACACCCTTTATTGTGCAACTGGCAACCCAGCCTGTTAGTTAAGAGGGCTCCGATCGGTAAGTAGTTTCTGAGAAGTAAACTGCAGGGGCAAAAATTTCAAACATTGTAAATGCTCTAAGGATTTTTTTTTTTCAATTCAGATCAAATTGCAATTTAGAAAAATTCAAACATTTTTATTGCAACACGTTTTTTTTTTTCAGTTCATGTAATTCAACCTTCTATTTTGCTTTGAGGAATTTTGGCACCATTATACTTCCATATTTCACACGCTTCCGCCAGATCAACACGCGAGTGAAGCACGGCTTGCGATTTATCTTTAAAGAATGCAAACCGGGCGTGAAGCGCTTTGATCGGGAGCAGATCACAGTGTTCGCATTGTCCCTCGAGCCTGAGGATAGCGTGCTCTTTACCCAAACACTCAAAACAAAAAGCGTGGTTATCATAGGAGAGAAGTCTCTCACACGGAGATAAACATCTCTTCTTTAACTCGCCCATTTTATTTTTGCTTTCTGTTTCTTTCGCTAGACACACACGCAAACACAATGCAGTCTTTGAAGACAAAAGACCTGAGGATGTTTCTGGTTTAGACCTATTTATAACCTCCAGGTGTACCTAATCAGATGACGTCACCTAACTGAGGTCATATAAGCCAAGTTTTAGGCATGTATAACACACATACTTCAACAACCGGTCTACGGAGACCCTTTTCCCATAGCGTTTTCAGCATCAAGTGTAGCTTTTGAAAGGGAACCAGTGCTAGTATGAAACAGGTCACACTCTAATATTCAAAATAGCTCTGTTGAAGTATATGATGTGGTTGAGTTAATTTAGTTCATTCATGACAGCTGCTGTTTTGCCTTGCTTCTTCTAGTTTTACTTCATTGATTAAGTGACTGAAAAAAGCAACCAATTGGCTTTTCATGACTTTTGCTATAAAATATGGAGGCCCAGGGTCATGCTTTGCCTAACATGAAAATTCTGAGCTTAGAAAGATGTTTTGCATTCAGGATATAAAACAGTGCTGACTATAACATTTTGTTATAGTCAGCATTGTGTGCCAGAAAAAAATTATTTGCCAGAATAAATAAATGTCTGACTGTTTATATTCACAAAAATTAGATGTATAGTTAGTCTGATTTTCTTTTGGGGTTGCTGTTATCAGTGACAGATTGTGTGATATGCAATATGCAGGAAGGAAAGTCTGCTCTCCACCTGGCTGCTCAACAAGGCCACGAGGATATTGCTGACATCTTGCTCTCATATAAAGCCTTTGTAAATGCTAAAACCAAATTGGGCCTAACTCCACTGCACCTGAGCGCTCAGACCGGCTCATCTCATCTTGTTCAACTACTGATAAAGGCACACAAGGCTCCTATTGATGCCCTTACTTTGGTAAGCGCCCAATTATTTGTTCAGCGCTATAACCTCCATAAATCCTGAGCGAGGTGTAAAATGAAGATGCCAATGCATCTCTTAAAGCCCAGTAATATTTTCAAAATTCATATACAGTAAATTAAGTGCCAAACTGTTATTTACTTATTATTGGATGTTTTTACATTTGTCAGATTAAATTATTTATTTAAATGATCCACTTGCTGTTTCAGAGTAAACAGACTCCTCTGCATTTGGCTGCCATCAGCGGAAATTTGGACATCTGCGAGAATTTGTTTAGCATTGACACTATCACTGCCAAAGATATTGTGAGTTTATTTTCAGTATTATCTGTTTCAGTTTACTTAAATATATCACCACAATTATGTTGGTTTGGTTGTTTGGTTATTTTTTTATATACAATTTGATAGATATTTAATAAATATATTTTCAATATGCTTATGATACAATTTAAAGTTTAATCGCACCAATGTATGACTGCTAAATAGTGATGTATTCCTTTTTTTTGCTTTCCTTTTCATTAATTGAAATTAGAAAAAACTACTGGTTTTTACCTATCGCAAGACGAACATGCGATAGCTATTTCTATGTTGTGAGATATTATAATTCTATATGCACTTGTCACAGTTGTGGTGGGGTTGCAGGCGAGGCATAAGGTTAAGGAGGTTAAGAGGTTAAGGTGCTTTAAGGTGTTTTTTAACAAAACAGACCAGCTTAACTCAACAGATGCAAGACATCCTAAACTGAAAATTCAGGCTTCTTATAGCCAAACTAATCAACCAGTCACCTCGGTTCATCACCTGACCGTGGTGCATTCTGGGAAACAAAGTTCAAATGTCAAAACAAAAAACAAGTGTCTCTGGGCACAAGGCACCCTCTAGGGGTTATCCCTGACAGTACTATCCATGGTAGGTCCAGTAATGTAGTATGCCGGCATTTTGTTGTTGTTATTTAATATGCATCCAGAACATATTTAATAATTATTTAAAGAGTTGCACGATAACCTGAAGGCAACAGGAGCAACAGAGAAAAAATAGTTTATTCAGTTCTCAAAGGGTGAGGTGGTCTTCTCAATAAATAGATCTTACCAGTGTCCTTTAAAGAGATAACTGTACATGTTAAACTAGAAAGAAGCAGCAGTGTATGCTTCCCTGGTTTTAATTTTCTGGGCTGTGCAGGGAGATCATATGTGCGACTTTGCCATGTCAAGCCGATACCACAGCCACCATGTGAACCTGGTAAAGGCTTCTGGAGTTTCTCAGACATTGAAGAGAACTGCAGCTGCAGTTGAAGCACTCCATCTGGCTGTCCTAACTGACCTACTGTACAATAGTCGGCTACCATTAACTTGGATATGAAGGTCGTAGCTTGATCAGTTAGCACCTCCTTAGCCAAACACACTTAACAGAAGAGGATTCTCAGCTCCCTGGCAATGTTCTTGGAGGTACTGTAGCTTTCTTAAGGGAACTGCTTCTAGAAAATGTTTTACATAGCCTACTATTTCTATAGCAGGTATTTGTGTCCTCTTGCTGCCTTGGGCACTTTGCCGACAAATGTCCATTCCGATTCACTTGAACAGCACACCATTTACAGTATTAGGAGCACGTTGGGGCTGGTTTTTGTTGGTGCAGGCTTCCGACATTAAGCGCAGTGCTGACACTAACCGGGCCTGTGAAATTGATCCTGGATCGTTTTGATGGTGCTACAGATGCATTACACTTCACACGATGTAAGAGTAGAGCAGCCGTTTTTTCATGAGGAAATTTGCTGGTTGCCCTTCTGGGTCTCTTTTACTTCACCTGACTCGATTTTCTCCTTTTAAACTCATTTAAAGGCGCCTTAGAATAGTCCTAGATTAAAATTAGATTTTGGTGTAAATTAGCATTTATTAGATACAATAATAACAAAAATTGTCTCAATGTGTGTGTGTTTGTGTGTGTGTGTGTCTTCTTAGCATGGGCAAACCCCTCTTCACCTGGCTGCAGAGAATGACCACTCTGATATAGTGAAGCTCTTTTTGCAGAAAATGCCTGATTTAGCCACACTGCCCAACATGGAAGGAGCCACTTGCATCAACATTGCCGCAGCCAAAGGCAGTCTGACTGTCATCCGAGAACTTCTCAAGTTGAGTCAGGAAGATCCTACGACTCTGAACAACAAGGTCAGTAGGCCAAAGTTTGATATTTCTCTAGGTATTCCAGATTTTGTAAAGACTGAACCCCAGATGGATTCTATATTAATTTTTACAGCCTTTATTGCACCCTTATTCACCCATACTCTCTGTAGCTTCTGTTTTACTTTCTACTCACATCTCTTTCTTAATTCTTCACCATCCAATTTTCTTTGTCCCACAAAAAATAAGAGCAGAATTCATCCTAAGGCTGCTTTAAATGAATGAAAGGTCTTTATAAAAGTTTTTCCCTAAGGAAGCTAGTCATGCAAAGAAAAATATGTTGAAATGACAGGAGAAAGATCTTTGAGATGAGGAAGACTCAAATGAAAACCCATCCTCATTTGGGTAATAACAAATCTTAAGCCTACAAATTTGTCCCTACTGTATAACTGTGTGTCCCAAATTCAAAGTGTAACATGTGTTTAAGTTGATAAAGTCCACTTTGTTGAGGTTACTACCTGTTGACACTTGACATGGATCCTGGAATTCAACTTGGAGTTTGAGCAAGGGCTGGAATTCGCGATCAGTACTGGGTTTGCATTTGGCATGGGTACAAACAGAACTTGACATGGGAACTGAGTCAGGACTTAATTTGGGTACTGGCCCTAGCCCTTGAGAGTCTGCTGTGTGGGCCTTTGGGGAGAGCTAGGTTGTGGAACAAGAACAACATCAAAACTAGGGTGTGGAGCAAAAAGAACGTTATTGGAGCCAAATGTTTCATAAACTTACTAGTCTAATGTTACAATGGCATACCTTAAATCTGCCACAAAAACCAAAATGGAGGAAGTGGAAGAACATAACTATAACATATAACATAACATTTGTATGTATTGGATTTGTAGTTCCCCAAATCACATTTCAATACAACCTAGTTCTAAGGCTGATGGGATTTCTAGTTTCCCCCATATGCATCTCATTACACTTAGTTTTAAAACAGCAGTAAAGATGTCCAATTTAGTGAATAGCTCAAATGTTTACTTTATGGAAGACATTGTTTTAATGAGAATCTTCTCTTTTACATTACACTTATGGTGGTTTGGAAGCATTTCGGTTACGGTCATGTTTCCTCAAAAACCAGGTTTTAACCATGGCTAACAACCATCACTGCTGGACATGCAGATGCAGTCCTGATACAGGAGCACGATCATGTAGTGGATCATGCTGTGTAAAAACTGTGAAAAAAGTCCCTAAATTAATTACAGCATCATATACAAGGAGGCTCTTGCATGGCTATTTGCCCTGCAACATTTAGAAGAGGACCTCAGTTACAGTTCTGCTCTACACAGATGTTGCACAACACAGATGTAACTCTAGTTAACCCTTTGTTCAATTGCAAACCACAGAAATTAATAGTAGTACTGTATATTACTGGGCTGTGGACTGTCTGGTTGGGATTAAGTTTGTTGCAACAACAAATCACTCTATTACTTTCAACGTAAAAGTGGCAACTCCTTTGGTATTTGGAGTTCAACGCTTTCAGTTCCTTTACTTAAACATATGGGAATAATTAGGATTTTTACAAGCAAGTACTTTCCTACATAAGTTAAAAGGTCAATTCAAAACTTTTTTGGGAATACATTTTGCCTGTTTATTTGTTCTTCTGGTTAAGTAAAAAAAAAAATTACCTTTTTTTTATCACTGACTGAAAACAATATATAGATTTTAATTTTCGAAAATACTTTTGGTTTAAAAAGGCCATGTGTAAGAAGGCATACATGATCACGAATAATGCTGTAATGCAGCATTATTAATTGGATCTCTGAAATGTAAAATTAAAAGAAATATAAAATTAATAAAAACATTGTGTTAAAGGCCATATGTATTTATTGTTTGCTATATGGAATAGACCACTTTTGCACTGGCAGGTAATGCTGGCTCTCTCCGCTGCCACCACCACAGGTATATTTCAGATCTGTGGGAAACACTATGTATTTAGATTTTTACACAATAAATGGCAGTATGCACCTAGATGGTCTGCAAGTTTCAGCATACGAGCGATCCAGCCAGTCACACATTCATCCGGTTTCGCACACTTCTGGTAGTCTGTCAAAAAAAACAATACTGTCTATTATACAAGACACTGCAGTGCATGACTATTTATTTGGTATGACTATATATTTGGTTTGTAGGTGAATGCATGTATAGTTTAAGTGTTTGCGTGTGGGGGTGCGAGAGTATTGTATCGTATAGTCAGTCTGGGAGCATGATTAAAAAATACTGTCCTGTGATACTGTCCCAATGGTAATTAATCCAATTTGTACTGTATCTGCAAATAAACAAAAGGGTTTACAGCCTTAATGGCGACCGGTCCTATGCGTATAAACAACAATGGAGCGTTGGCCTGACCTTGGCTTCCAAATTGGTAGTATTGGTAATATTTTGAGTGGCTGGAATAAATTATTTGTATTTACATTACATCCTATGAGAAATGTGTTTTACAATGCGAAATTTCACCTTAAGAACTCGCCCCCGGAACAGATTAAATTTGTATGCAAAGGTACCACTGTACTTTAAACTTCAAGCTGATTCGGGTAGAGAATGGTGTGTTTACACAACACAAAACTACCAGTTAAGTGTGACTAATTAATATGAATTGTTTTTGCATTATAATTGAATCCACAGGCTAATGGCTCATGTCCTCTGCACTTAGCTGCAGCAGGGGGTCACACTGAGGTTGTTAAGGCTCTCTTGGAGGCAGGGGCTTCAGCTGAAGAGGAAGACTTGGTGAGATCGCATCAACAGAATATACTAACACAATCTCACATTCAAATAAACAATACAGTGGCTTACACATTGCTGCACTTTTACCATGGTGCTGAAAAATAAATCTTTATATTGATGTGTGACTGCAGGAGGGAATGACAGCTGTCCATCTGGCTGCCCGGCATGGACACATAGACATTCTGGAGATCTTGAAAACAAAAGTATCTCTGAAAATTACCAGCTTTAAGGTACAATTTAAAAAAAAAAGAGTGTGTCTGGGTGCATTAATAGAGTATGTCTGTTGCAAAGATATTTTGTTTTTGAAACCCCACACACCTATTGGAAACTTTAAACCAATTAGGTACCAAAATGTAAGGAATTTACTTTCTTTCTCTTTCCCTCTCTTCTGCATGTTTGCATGGATGCAGACAGGACTAACAGCCCTACATGTGGCAGCCTATTTTGGACAGGTGGAAGTTGTGAGGGAGATTCTGACAGATGTGCCAGCCACAATCTGCAGTGAGCCACCCGGCAGAGACGCCAGAAGAAAAGAACAGCCACCTGAAGAGGTTTCACCACACACACACACACACACACACACACACACACACACACACACACACACACACACACACACACACACACACACTATAAAAATAGTGAATGGGCTCCAATATCAGTATTAAACATAAATAATAGAAACAAAATATAGTTTCCACAAACATTTCATGGCAAGTAAAAAGAAAGTGCAACAGTGTAGAATACGTGTCAATGATACATAAAGCAATGTCTGTTGTCAGATATTAGATTATAAAAAAAAACATGAATTAATACTATAAATCAGAAATGAGTGAACACCACAAGACAACATAGAAAAGAAACACTGCATCTTTTTATAATACATAAAATGTAAGTGTAATTTTATGTGGTCTTTGACATTGGCATATTTGTCACACTGATTCAACAATATATATATATTTTTATAATAAACAAAGAGTAAAAAGAAAATGCAGTTATTAAATTATGTTTTCATTTATTAGGGGAAAAAAGCTGTCCAAACCTTCCTGGCACCATGTGAAAATGTAATTGCCCCTAAACCTAATAACTGCTTGTGCCACCCTTGGCAGCAACAACTGCGATTAAGCATTTGTGATAACTGGCAATGAGTCTTTCACATCAATGTCGAGGAATTTTTGGCCTACTCTTCTTTGCTAATTTTTTTTTAATTAAGCCAAACTGGAGGGTTTTTAAGCATGAATGGCCTGTTTAAGGACCTTAAGCAGGATTAAGAATCTCAAACAGGTTTAAGTCCAGACTTTGACAAGGCCACTCCAAAACCTTAATTATGTTACCTAAAAGTGGACTTGCTGGTGTATTTTGGATTATTGTCCTGCTTCATAACCCCAGATGCATTTGAGCTTGAGTTTACAAAATGATGGCCAGACATTCTCCTTCAGGATGTTTTTGGTAAAGCATAGAATTCATGGTTCCATCAATTATGGCCAGTCATCCAGGTCCTGAAGCTGCAAAGCAATCCCAGACCATCACACTACCACCACCATGTTGGTATGATGTTCTTTTTATGAAATTCTGTGTTAGTTTTACACCAGATGTAACGGAACTAACACATTCAAAACTTTTGCCCCATCAGTCCAAAGAATATTTGACCAAATGTCTTGAAGGTAATCCATGTGAGATGAGCCTTTGTGTTCCTTTTGGTCAGCAGTGTCACCTTGGAACTCTCCTATGGATGCCCAGTACCTTTAAATGTTACTCTCGGTTATCGGTTCTTTTATGAGTTTTTGTTGTTGTGGAGCAATTTTGGCAGGCTTACCAAATTTGGTAGGTACGGTTCACCACTGTTCCAAGTTTTCTCCAATTGTGGACAATAGTTGTTATCTGTTTCACTTTGTCCGACAGGTCCTGTTTAAGTAGTTTCTTGATTCAACAGGTCTGGCAGTAATCAGGACTGAATGTGGCAAGCGAAATTTACAGTATGATTCAGTTGGGCGATTGCATTTTCACAAAGGGCCACTCTTGGATGTGAAAAATAGTACAGCAGACTAGCATGAGTAAACATTTTTAGAAACCACAGTAACTAAATAATTGTTTTACTTTTTAGTTAAGTGCCCACTACCAGCATCACTACTGGATATATCTAAAAATAAATAATTAAATAAATAATAATAATAATAATAATTATTTATATATATATATATATATATATATATATATATATATATATAATATTACAGAATCAAGTTTTAATGGCCAAATATGATTTTATGCACTGTATTTTTGTCCATCCTAATTAAGGGTAGTAAATGGAGGTCACTACATGCAAAGATAAATGTGTCCATATTCAGACTTGTTTTTTTTCTGATTGTGTGTGTGTGTGTGTGTGTGTGTGTGTAGTCTGAGTATACACCTCTGCACATAGCAGCTCAGTCAGGCCATGAGGATGTGGTCCGCTTGTTGCTGAACTCACCTGGAGTCCTGCCTGATGCTAAGACAAAGCCAGAGGTAAAACTGTTCGCACAGTTCTAAAGGTTATGGAGAAAGAAAACAAAATAGACTTTACAGTGTTTAAGATATCCACTTTTTTTTTTAATGAGAATAAAAAGTGAACTGTAAATGAATGAACATAGAATGTAAGAAGTAAAATGTGATGCAGAGCTTTATTTATATTTTTTTGTACTTTTACAAAAAAATTTTTAATGTATATTTTAATTTATGTATTAAAATGTATTCTTAATACAACATTTTATAATGATTTGATATTTAATAAAAATAATTACTGTCCGGATGGAGGCTAATGCAGGATGCAAATGCTTTAGTGCAACCAAAATTGGAGCAGACAATCCAAAAGCAGTAAGTATGAGAATGGTTAAAACAGCCCGAAAGTCTGTCGATGTACAAACAGAATATTACAAGGCAAAGAGCAAAATCCAAATATAGTACTTACCAAAAGACAAGCAATCCGGAAGATGAGTCATGCCAACTGTACTTTTATTGTTTATTAGTTTGGTTGTTGTTAATTTGAAACTTTTGCTACATATCCTAGAGACTGTAGGTGCTTCAGGCTTAGACAAGTTGACTGGGGACTCCAAATATAATATACACTGACCAGACCAGAATAGACTCTTTGGTGTGCAGCAGAAAGGGTGAGAATAAGTGGAAGTTATTAGGATGTGATGATTACATGTCTTTTTCACCTCATGGGTAGTTAGGTTTCGGTATAAAATAAATGAAAAAGCAGAATGGAAAATAGGAGAAAGGTTGTGTCTAAGGCCTCCACCTAAGGGTTTTCCTTTGTCATTACTTTCACTGAACATTTTGAAATTCAAGTCTACTTATTGATGATAAGCATTAAATGCAAATGACATTTTGTAGTTTTCATTTTACGTACTGTATGTGAAATCCTTAGCAACTGCTAAATTCTACTTTATAAAACCTATGGATCTTACCTCCATGTCTGTTCATTGTAGTGTTTTACCCCACTGCACCTGGCAGCTCAGAATGGTCACACAGCTGTGGTTGGGCTGCTGCTCAGCAAATCCAGTGCATTACTGCCCCTCCGTGATCGGCGTGGCCGTACTTGCCTTCACCTGGCATGCGCTAGCGGGCATGTGGCGACAGCAAGAGACCTGCTCTGCCATGGTGCTGTCATCAACGACACAGATAAGGTGAGACAGTATAATTTACCCATAAGGTGAATATGAAACCCTTTATCATTCTGTGTACTCTTATTATTACTCTGTGTAAACTTTGTGTATTATTTTAATTCATGTAATTGATCACAGATATAAGCTGTAATATGTGTGCCTGTGATGGGCATGGTATAGTTCCTCGCTCACTCCATACGCTCCCTATGTAAATCCCCCCCCCACACACACACACTTCTGCAGGTGCGCCAAGGGGGAGGGGCCGCCAGGTCGGGCTGGCTAGCGGTAATTAACATTAATGGACTTCGGGCTTTCACCGCATTATAAAAGCAAAGTGCAGAGATTAGTCTGGGGTCCGGGGGGACAGCAAAGAGTCGTGCAGTGTAGTTGTAGTGAGTGGCACGCGAGCGGGGCGATGTTATGCGCCCCAGAGACTATATAGAGGAGACCGGAATACCGCACTTTGTTCTCCGCCAGACAGCGTGGGAAAGAGCTGCTTGAGCTCCCGCAGGACCTTCACTCCCACACAGAGCCTGCCTTCACATCGCCGCCACCTAAGAGGAAAAGGCCGCCGGGAGGACTGCATTTAGGCCCCTGATCCCAGCCGGGAAAGCCGCCCAGCCAACAGACATCCAGGAGAGACTCCCGTCTGTGACCAGAGAGGGCTGGGAGGGGCCGGTCTTGGCTCGTGTCAATGGAAGAAGTCATTCTCATGGGAGCATGCAGGAGTGCTTTCTCCGCGTGCTCCATCCTGTCATTCTCCCCACCGCCACCTTTCGCTAGCCGTGTGCCCGCAAACCAGGGTTAGGGTTAGGGTTACGGTTAACCCTTATTTTTCCATACAGTAAGGCCTTGCCACCTGTCCGTAAGTCTGTGGTGCCACCTGTGCACAAGGGTCGAACGAAAGACAGGAGGCAGAGTTGGAGGTAGCAGAGCTGAAGATGTTGAGGTTCTCTTTGGAAGTGACAAGGATGGATAGGATCGAGAATAGGTTCATCAGAGGGACAACCCATGTTAGATGTTTTGGAGATAAAGTCAGAAAAGCCAAATTGAGGTGGTTTGGACATGTTCAAAGGAGAGATTGTGAATATATCGGTAGAAGGATGCTGAGGTTGGAACTGCCAGGCAGGAGATCTAGAGTAAGACCAAAGAGGAGATTTATAGATGCAGTGAGAGAGGACATGAAGTTAGTTGGTGTAAGAAGAGGATGCAGGATAGGGTTAGATGGAGGCAGATGATTCGCTGTGGCGACCCCTGAAAGGGAACAGCCGAAAGACAAAGAAGAAGAAGTTTGGTCACTTTGCAGCATGTATTTCTTACCTGTCTCATTTTTGCAGGAGGGCTGGACTGCACTGCATTTTGCGGCTAAATCTGGTTGGCTTGAGCTGGTGCAGTTTCTGGTAGAGAGTGGTGCATCAGTGCAGGCTGAGTGTTTCATCAGACGCACGCCACTTCAGTATGCTGCTGAGGGGAACCACCTGACCACCCTTAGCTTTCTACTACAGCAACCAAACAACAACATACTAAAACTTCTGAAGAGCAGAAAGGTAGTCCCTTACTTTCCACACCCTCTTTAGTCTCTATACTCTTTATTTTAAAGGTATATAATTTAGTCTGAGATCCTGAGGCTTAAAAACAGGCTTTTGGACAGACCTTACTTTCTTACTTGTTTATATTTGACTGTTATAGCGATTAAGGAGAGTATTCTGAATTGATCCATAACCTAATCATTTTATGTAATATTTATATAGAAATGTGGCATGGTTAGCCTAATCTAATGTGTTTTACATTCAATAAATATTTGAATATTTTTTCCAAAGAATACAGGATGTGATTAGTGTCAGATTGCACCTATTGTTTTTGGCCTACTTACAATGCCAGTGCATATTGTAGTCCTTCCTGACTATATGTTAAGTGTTCCCTTAACTAATACATTCTACCTGTTCGGTGATAAGGGAGACAACAGAAGTTCTTTGTCTAAAAATGATGTTTTATGTTTGCTGTATTTCATGTTTTATGTTCTGTTGTGTTCACTGCCTTGCAGTTTGTTTTTGATCTAATGGTATGCGGGAAACAAAACGATAACATTGCCCTGGAGGAGGTGGTGCTGTTTTCAGCATCTCCTCTGGATACGGCCGTGCATCTGTCCCGGGCTTTAAGCTTGGTTTCTCTAAAGGAGAAGGTACGCTTTGCCGATCTGCAGGCTGCTGCACGCCACTGTGAGACTATGGCCTCTGACCTCTTAATCACAGCCTCCACTGCTGAAGGTTTAAATGCTGGGAAGGTGCTCAGGGCAGTTGAATACAATGGGAAAAGCATGCTGGACTGTCTGATACAAAGGAGACAGAAAAATGTGATGTCAATTCCAGCAGTGCAGGAGTACCTAACAGAGGTGTGGTATGGCAATCTGCAATGGGCTTCATGGAAGATCTTACTGCTGTTGTTCGGTCTGCTGTTCTGTCCTCCGCTGTGGCTGGCCCTGTCACTTCCACTCAAACACAGGTACTCCTGACTGGCTGTCTTAAACTGTCATAATGTATGAAAAGGAAATTAAATTTCAAATGACAATTTATTGCCTACTGTAAATAACTGGATTGAATAAACTCCTTAGCATTTACTTGTACTGTACTGAAGACATCACTACTTCTGTAATAAAAGCCTTTGCAATTGATTTCTACTTTTCTCTTAGATTCAGATTCATTCCTGTTGTGAAGATGATGAGTCATCTAGTGTCCCACATATTTCTCCTGGCTCTCTTCATCCTCACCATTGTCTACCCACCTATGAGTCCACCATCTGCATGCCGGCTAAATCCAGGATGGTGTGAGTGGTTTTTGCTGTTCTGGGTATGTGGCATGCTGTTATCTGAGTTCACCCAAACAGCTAAGCGCATGGATTTGGCATGGATCAGGGTCCTTCTCTTGGTCTTCTCTGGATTAGCTCTTTTATGTCACCTGTTGGCTGTTATCCTCTACTTGGCTGAAGAATTACCAGTTCATGTCTCAAACTGCCTGTTTGCCCGCAATATTCTATTGGCAATTGCAATGACACTGGGTTTTATCCAGCTCTTGGAGTTCCTTATGTTCCACCACCTGTTTGGGCCATGGGTCATCATTATCAAGAATCTGATAAAGGACCTGTGTCGCTTTGGCATTGTGCTGCTTTTCTTTCTGATTGCTTTTTCTTTGAGCTTTACTGCTATTTGCCAACCTGTGTATACACTAAATCAAGGCGATATTACAGTGACCCCCTGCAATAAAAGCATTAGTGAACCATTGGGGGCAAATGCGACCCCAAAGATGACCCCCCTGAATGGTGCAGTTTTGCTCTTTTTTGCTCTGTTTGGCTTAACTGATCAAAATCAAGTCATATGTTCAGACGAGACTGCAGGCTTTATTAAACTTGTCTTTGGAATCTATTTGGTGCTGACGGTAATCGTGCTGCTCAACCTGCTCATTGCCATGATGAGCAACACATACCAATGCATCCAGGAACAGTCAGACACTGAGTGGAAGTTCGGTCGTGCTATCCATATCCGGGACATGAGCTGCAAGCCTGACGCTCCCTCTCCATTTAATCTGCTCACCAGCCTCTTCTTCTGTGTCAGGTCCCTCTGCAAAAATAGAGGTAAGAGTCATTCCTGCACACACAACAGTTGGCCATTTGTAAAAGTATAAATATGTTAAATAGAATGCATGTATTTACTACCTTGGGAACTACACAGGGAAGCTGTGCTCATTAAAGAGGCAGGCTCTTATAAGGGAGGAAGAAGAAGCAGATATTTTGCCAGAGACCCAGTCTTTAAACACAGTGGATCACACCTGCATCCGTTGGTTCAAAGAAAACCAGACAACACAGTTCCTCCCTCAGGGTGAGTACCTATATTTATATGTTGCAGTTGCATTTTTACATGTACTGTGTCCAAACAAAGTATCGTCTGTAGGTTTTCCAAGTTGGCAGGGCGCATATACGAAGTGACTCAGTTCTCTCCCCTTCGATGCCCTGTATTGTTGTTTATGTCTGAATTGTTACTTGTTGGATGCACATTCTGCTTAGCTGTCAACACCTTTAGTTGTTACAAACTCCGTAAAATATGATTACAGTATTGTGTGAACAGGCTATTGCAGCCGACTTTTTCTGCTCCCACAACATATACTGTACCTGTGAATACAGCCAGGACCCCGGGCTCTCTATGGATGATAATCCCGGAAAAAAAAAAGGCAAAAGCGGGGCTTTAAATGTTAGACAGTCTGTGACACTTAAATGCTAGACCCTTTTAACTCCTGAGGGAGTTTACTGTAATTATGTTAACTGCGGTATATAAACCACCCAAACACGAACTAGGCTGTAGTACTTAGCATTATTAGCAGGCAGCAAGACAAGTATCCTATGGCTGTGCATGGTATTGCTAGTTACCAACCACGCTGACATGCTAGTGCTATCCAGCTACCACACCAGGGCCAGTCTGACCATATGTCCTTGCTCCTAGCCCCAGCATACAAACCACCCCCATTGACCCCCAAGGAAGGTGGCTGGTCCTATGGTGTCTCCCAGGGCTCATGCAAGTTTATGCTGAGCTCTACAGCTTCTACTTACCTCCCCAACCCATGCATGTAGGTGAATTGTCCATGCTAAAATGCCTTAGTTGTATGTGTGCTTGGGTGTAAATTTTGCTCTGCAATGAACTGGCATCCTATGGTGTATTTCCACTTTGTGCCCAGTGTTCCCATAATAGTCTAAAAATATACTATAGCAGACAGTGACCAGTATAAAGCTATTAATGAACATGTTTTTTTTTTTTAAAGAAACAAATCTTTATTATAACTTTTTATTTTTGAAAAATTAATTTTTCTTTCCATGCTACATTTATAAAAGGGAGTTTAAACTAATAACTGAAGAGAACTACAAGATCATCTTTTCATTAAGAAGGCCATATTCTCTTCGCCTTTCCAATACTCAAATCTAATAAAAAATAAAAATAAAAAAACAGATGTTTTGTTCAGAATGGGTGCTATAATAAATTAATATGTTTATTTACTGGTCTAACATTACCCTGTGGTTTTGGTGCAGGTAGCCTTATTGTGATGCCCCAACAGGAAGAACAGGTGCACATTGAGAATGTGACTGAATGGAGAAAGGTTGTACAACGTTTCCTAATCCTGCGTGGTCAAAAGGACAGAGCATCACCAGAAAATGACCACCCCCCTTCATCAGAAATAAACCATCCGTACTCAATGTTATCATGATTTGTGTTTTTTACCTAAACCACCTTTATGACGATTTACACTTTAACATTTACATTTGTGTTTCACTGAACACAGACTATGCCACTGCCAAACAAAGCACTGCTTGTTGTTCATTTAAAGGTTTATACAAGTAGAATATGTATTTGTTTTTGTTCTTATCATTAATATGTAGAGAATGATATTGTATTACATGTTTGCTGTTTGTTATTATCAAGATCATCTTAATGATCACTGACCCATATATGCCCCCATTTGTCAAGTCTACACTTCCACTATAATTGTACATCATTTTTAAACATCAAATCTTCAATGTATAATAAATATATTTTGAAAGTTGATCCAAAAATAGACCCTTAGAGCAAAGCATTTTAAAAAAATAAAAAAATAAAGCATTTAAATATTAAAAAATATATATTTTCAAACCTAGTCATCTTTTAGTATATCAACTAAACTTTGAACAAGCTGAAAGATCCATTGAGGCTATTAAAACTACTAAGGGAGTAATTTCATATGATCCGGTTAAAATTAACTCCAGTTTCAAAGATTTTTATAAGAATCTGTACACTTCCTTATGGGCATCCCAAGACCCCACCAGTTTTTTGGGATAATATGCAGTTACTTCAATTTCAGAGGAGGATCAGGCTTTTCTTAACACTCCCCTTACAAAGAAAGAATTTTTTGCGGCTATTCAATCTATGCCTAGTGGAAAGGTGCCAGGGTTGGATGGCTATCCTCTGGAATTTAATAAAATTTTTTGGCACGAGCTCTCTCCTATTTTAATGCCTGTAGTTGATAACCTTTTGGAAGACAGTCTTACTCCAGGTTCCAGGAAGACGGCCTCTATTAGCTTGATTCTTAAAAAAGGAAAGAACCCATTGGACTGTGCCTCGTATCTCCCAGTAAGTTTACTTAATGTAGATTTTAAAATTGTGGCCAAGGCCTTGGCTCGTTGTTTGGAGAGAATTCTGCCTAAGATCATTAAACCTGATCAGACTGGATTTGTTAAATCTCGCTATGGCTCAGACAATGTACGTCGTCTCCTGAATATAATACATCAGTTAAATACAGATGGTGACCCGGCCACTATAATATCTCTGGATGCAGAAAAAGCGTTTGATAGAGTTTGGTGGAGATTTTTGTTTCAAATATTAGACAAATTCAATTTGGGCTCTACTGTAACTTCATCAGACTAGTCAAACTTCTTTACTTTGATTCAAGAGGTGGTTGACACTAATAGTTTATTATCAGGTAAATTTTCAATTCATAGAG